>NC_136419.1:208407500-208472500 GCF_052625555.1 Lactuca saligna
AAAATTCTTTTTTTAAATATTATTTTCAGAACTTAATTAACTAAAAAAAATAAAAAAAAAAATTCTGTTTTTTTTGAAAAATAAGTGAAATATTAATAGAATATTATACTGGTATATTCTAAAAAATAATTTTAAAATGCAGAATAAATGGAAAAATCTAAAAAATCTTTTTTTAAATATTATTTTCGGAACTTGAATTAACTAAAATAAATAAAAATAAATTCCATTTTTTTTTGAAAAATACGTGAAATGTTCTAATAGAATATTACACTCACATAGTTTAAAAAATAATTTTAAAATGAGAAAATAAATGGAAAAATACAAAAATTCTTTTTTTAAATATTATTTTCGGAACTTAAATTAACTAAAAAAAATTAAAAAAATAAAATAAAATAAAATAAAATAAAAAAATGCATCTCACGGTCTCACAAAATTAGGCCGTCTCAAATGAACCTAACCCTATATATATATATATATATATATATATATATATATATATATATATATATATATATATATATATATATATATATATATATATATATATATATTCCTCTAATTAGAAAATAACCACTACAATAACTACTACTAACGTTTTGATTGGGTTTCTATACATTTAAAAAAAAAATTCCATTCTTAATTAACTATACAGATAGAAACTTCCTAGTCATTGATTATCTAGATCCAATATCCATATTATGATATACACTTGCACATTACATCTTATACTACATTATAAAATATATTAGTCATAGTTTGAAGTTTAAGAGGTATAAGTTAAAAAATGTCACACCCTAAAACCGGAATTGCGGAATCGTTCGGGGGTAGAGGACGTCATGTATAGTATCACAACATTGCAAAGTAGTAAACAAGTAACAAAATCATCCATTGCGTTAATAATATAATTTCATACAAGTGTGTTCCTTCAAGTTATATAGACACCAAAAATGTACATCAAAATAAAAGAGGAGTATTGAACAAGCTCCAAATTCTCAAAAACCTGGCACCGGTACCTGTCTACTGGTGACCTAAGAATACAATTTATTTTGAAAGCCAGTATCAACTTTAAAGCTAGTGAGATCATAAGTATAGTAGTGTTTGTATTTGTATGAAAGCATTTGTAAGATGTGAAGTATAAGTTTTGTAAAGTTTTATTTGTTTGAACACTCCTAGAAATCCCTATGTTTCCTACTAAAAGTAGCCTTCTACCAAGGCATCTAGTATATGTATGTGTGTCTCTTGTAAGAGTGTGTATTTTCCCAAATCCGACTATCATTGACCAAAAATATAGCTTTTACATTACCGTGCATCGTGTGAATATTCAAGAAGTGAATGTAATGGGAAAATATTATAGTACTGTAGTGTTGTATTACGTAACTATTGGTGTACTAACTACCTTAAACCAATTATTATTTAAAGTACCATGTGATCGTCCTGTACCCTGCTACCGACTGAATAGTAAAACGACGATATAAGACACCGTAAGAAATGACATTTGGCACCCGTAGACTTGCAAGTCCCACGGTAGCGAGCAGCAAGGTGTAGGATAGTCAATCCAGTATAGATCTATACGCAAACTCGTATGCTCCCCAATTAAGGAGATTCTGGATACAAAAACGGTCATGGCACGTAGTGCCATGCCCCATTTAATGGCTCATATAATTGTATTAATGTATAATTAATGTATGTGCTAGTTGTATAGTGTGTTCTTTCTCTGTCTAGTCTGTATGTTTTGTTTCTCATCATAGTATATATTTGTAGTTTCTCGTCATAGTATCTATTGTAAGTTTCTCGTCATAGTATTAGCTATTGACTCATGTATGAACTAACTCTTTGTATGTTTCATTGTTCTAGTAATTGTATTAGTATCTATTTGAACTATACCTATTGTAGTTTACTAGTAATGGTATTTGTGTATATGAGCTTGTTTGTATACCATTGCTACCCAAAGGTATTGTAGTGAATGGCGTAACCTTTTATATATATATATATATATATATATATATATATATATATATATATATATATATACATAATATATAACTAGGATTCAAACGACTCTCGGACAGATAACCCTGATACCCTAAGTCCACAACCAAACAAGGAACAGGAAGTAAGGTGAGCTATCAGTCCTAAGTCCTTTCAATCCTACGTATATAACTCTATCTATGTAGATATAATTTTAACAAAATATAAGTATAAAAGATTTTAAGAAACAGTATTTGACATGTAAAAGAATTTGTAAAACAGATTGAAGTAAAACAGTTTGATAACACAGTTTGAAAAGTAAGCAAACCACTTGTTTGGTAGTTACTAATCACATGTGATTGATATACAAGCTATAATTGTTCAACTTGTATTCTTTCCATAAAAGCATTTAAAAACATTTAAAATGTTAATTAAAGGGGTATGAACTCACCTGTAGTGAGTGGCTTGGATGAACGGATTGTATAGAATACTAAGTGTCAAGTGAAGACTTGAGCACACACACGGATCCTATTTAACATATAATGATACATATATGAATATAATTAGTGCTTATAACAACTAATTATTGAAATGAAAACACTTTAGGGGCTAGTAAACACTTATTTTGAAGTGTTACCCCCATATATGATTGTATATAAGGGGTATATGGCTATACAAGGGAGTGTATGGTCAAAATACACACTATTTGTGTCTGTGCGGCCGGGGGGTGTATGTGGCCGCACACTCCCTATGGAATGTGTCAAAACATAATTTAAGGCTTTAGGAATTATCTAGGAAGGTTTCTTACTTCATGATTTAGCCTTATATGAAGTTTATTACCACTTTTGGAACTAAAAAGTGTGTGTGCGGCCAGCATGATGTGTGCGGTCGCACACCCATTACGAACATGATAAAATCATGTTTTCTAGCATATCAACAAGTGTTCTTAGCATATAACAAGTTATGATAAGGGTATACATGTTATAGAGGCTTGAAAAGGGTGATTAAGGTCCAAAACTAGTGTGTGTTCTTCGTGTTCTTGGTGTTCTTGACTAAAAAGGATGTTTTCATGGATCAAGGCAAGGGGAAAGGCTAGTTAAGGTCACACATTAACTAAACAAAGGATGAATCACTCACTTGATTGAAGTTTTGCGTGAAACTTTGGATGGTACTTGAGAGAAAACATGATCTAGCTTTGAATAAGTGAAAAACTGATAAAAAATGACAAGTGTAGTGTATATATGCGAGAGTGTGCGGCTGGGGATGGGTGTGCGGCCACACACACCTTGTTTGGTGTGTTTGGCCTGATTTTGTGATGCTACACACTTACTAACCCATTCTACGACTCGTATCTTGATTATACTAAGTCTCAAAAACTCCTATAGACCCAAAACTTCATTATAAAATAGCAAAACGAGGCTAAATTTGATAAAAATGAAGAATGTATAGGTTAGAAATTTCGGGCTATCACATCATCACCCCGTTAAAAGGAATTTCGTCCCGAAATTAGAGTTTAAGCAAATAAGTAGTTACAAATAACTAAGTAAAAATACGAGGATATTTCATTTTCGTTTGATCCTCTCCATCCCAAATGAATTCAGGTCCTCGCTTGGCGTTCCAGCGAACCTTCACTATCGGGATACGACTTTGTTTCGTTTGCTTGACCTCTCGGTCCATGATCTCTATCGGTTCTTCCACGAAGTTGAGGCTCTCGTTGATCTCGATCTCGTCGAATGGGATTACAAGACTCTCGTCGGACAGACACTTATTCAAGTAGAATGTACCTTACTGAGTTCGCGTGGTAAGTTAAGTTTGTAAGCTACAAGGTCGATTCTTGCGAGAATCTCGAAAGGCCCTATGTACCTTG
Organism: Lactuca saligna; assembly: GCF_052625555.1. Lineage (NCBI taxonomy): Eukaryota > Viridiplantae > Streptophyta > Magnoliopsida > Asterales > Asteraceae > Lactuca > Lactuca saligna. Next base: position 208,411,336 of record NC_136419.1, read on the forward strand.
GATTTAGCTTTCCACGCTTTCCGAAGCGTATCAAGCCCTTCCATGGTGAGACCTTCAATACAACACGGTCGCCCACCTGGGATTCCAACGGTTTCCTTTGCTTCTCAGTGTAGCTTTTTTGTCTGTCTCTAGAGGCTTTCAATCGTTCACGAATCTAAACGATCTTCTTTGTCATTTCCCATATAATCTTTGGAACGGTGAGAGTGCTATCAGGAACTCATCCTTTCGCTAACTGGGTATCACCCACCTCAGCCCAGCACAGAGGGGATCTGCACTTTCGGCCATAAAGGGCCTCGAATGGAGCTTCCTTTATGCTTGTGTGATAACTGTTGGTGAAGGAAAATTCTACAAGGGGTAAATGAGTATCCCATGCTTTCCCAAAGTCGATCACACAGGCTCACAACATATCTTCCAAGGTTTGGATAGTCCTCTCACTCTATCCGTCGGTCTGTGGATGGTAGGTTGTACTCATGTCCAGCCTAGTTCCTATGGAACTTTGTAGCGACTGCCAGAACCTCGAAGTGAGCCTACTATCTATGTCCAAGATAATGGATATAGGAACACTGTGCAATCGTACAATCTCCCATATGTAAGTTCTTGTAAGCTTCTCCATCTTGTCTGTTTCCTTGATCGGCAGGAAGTGTGCAGACTTGGTCAATCTGTCGACGATGGCCCATATGGTATCAAGTCCACCCGTTGTCTTGGGCAACTTGGTTATGAAATCCATAGTGATCTGCTCCCACTTCCATTCCAGTATCTCCGGCTGTTGTAGAAGACCGGAGGGTTTCTTGTATTCGACCTTGACCTTGGCACAAGTGAGGCATTTACTCACGAAGGTAGCAATCTCTGCTTTCATGCTAGGCCACCAATATAACTTTTTAAGATCCAGATACATCTTATCTGAACTCGGGTGCACGAAATAACGAGTGTTGTGTGCCTCGTTCATGACCAAGTCTCTGAAACCACCGAGTTTTAGGGTCCAGATCCGATCCATGAAATAATAAGCTCTGTCACTCTTAACCTCCAAGTTCTTATCCATCCCTCTAAGGGATTCACCCGCCACATTTTCAGGTTTCAAAGCGCGTCGAGCTGAGTCGCCTTAATTTGTGTGGATAAGTCTGAATGGATAGTCATAGTCAATGATTTAACTTGATGACCTGAATATTCTTTCCGACTTAGGGCGTCAGCTAATACATTGTCTTTACCTGGATGATAACGAATTTCGCATTCTTAATCACTGAGTAGCTCGACCCACCATCATTGTCTTATGTTGAGCTCCTTCTGATCGAATACGTGTTGCAGGTTTTTGTGGTCTTTAAAGATCGTGCTTTTGTACCATACAAGTAGTGCCTCCAAATCTTTAGAGCAAACACAACTACTCCTAGCTCAAGATCGTGGGTGGTGTAGTTGACTTCGTGTATCTTCAGTTGTCTCAAAGCATAGGCGATAACCTTACCTCGCTGCATTAGAACACATCCGAGCCCTTGATTTGACGCATCACAATAGACTACGACATCTTTTATCCCTTCGGGTCGGGATAGTATTGGTGCGGTACACAAGGCTCGCTTGAGCATTTGGAACGCTCTCTCCTGTTTCTCTTCCCAGTCAAAGGCAGCGCCCTTCTAGGTCAGTGTAGTAAGATGTTTCACTATGCGGGAGAAGTTCTAAATGAACCTGCGATATTAGCTAGCGAGGCCTAGAAATTGACGAATTTCTGTAGGCGTCTTTGGTGATGACTAGTTCTCAATGGCTTTGATTTTGGAAGGTTCCATGTGTATTCCCTCTTTGCTAACCACGTGCCCTAAGAATTTGACTCGTCGGATCCAAAATTCGTATTTCGAGAACTTCGCGTAGAGCTTCTCCGAACATAATGTTTCTAAGACCTATTGCAGATTTTGACTATGATCTTCCTTACTACGAGAGTATATTAGTATATCATCAATGAAGACGATGACGAACTGATCCAAGTAAGGATGACACACCCAATTCATTAAGTCCATGAATACATCGGGCGTGTTTGTTAATCCGAACGACATCACTACGAATTCTTAGTGCCATTAACAAGTTTCGAAGGCTATCTTCGGAACATCCTCCCCTAGCACTCGTAGTTGGTGATATCCGGATCTAAAGTCAATTTTTGAAAAGAAGTTCTCCCCTTGAAGTTGGTCAAATAAATGGTCGATATGAGGTAACGGATAATGATTTTTGACGGTCAGCTTGTTGAGTTCCCTGTAGTCGATGCACATACAAAACAATCCAACTTTCTTCTTGACGAACAAGACTGGAGCTCCCCAGGGTGAGAAGCTTGGCCTTATAAAGCCCTTGCTGAGTAGTTCGTTAAGTTGACACGACAGCTCTTTCATCTCTGCATGTGTTAGACGATTGGGCGATTGGGCTACGAGGGTAGCCCCTAAAACTAAGTCGATTAGGAACTCGATTTGATGTTGTGGAGGTAATCCTGTGAGTTCTTCTGGAAAGATGTCGGGAAAGTTGCATTCTACCAGAATGTTCTGAATGTCCTTCGTTTCTTGGCTCACATCGACCACACAAGCAAGGAGTGCGCGACATTCCTTTTGCAAGCATTTCTGAGCTTGAATGCTTGAGATGATACGAAGTTTCGTGCGGGGTTTGTCGCAATAACCTATTAGGGTTTTGCTAGACACCAGATTAAGGAGAACAGCCTTTTCGTAACACATGATGTCAGCACGATGAAAACTCAACCAATCCATACCGATGATGACGTTGAAACTCTTAATTGAGACCGTTATGAGATCGATCAAAAATGAATGGCTATCTAAAGTTAGGGTACACCCTATGAATATACTGCTAGTGCTCTCTATCTTGCCATTATCCATTTCTTTTGTGAACGGTTCTTTAAGTGCTCGTGATTTTTGCTAAAGTAATTGAGCAAATTTTCGGTTCACGAAACTCCTCTCCGCTCCACTATCAAATAGAATGCATGCATAAGAGTTATCGAGTAGAAACGTACCAGTGACCACTGTGGGGTTAGCAACTGCTTCCTCGTGGCCTATGGCCAGAACTCTTGCCACTCCACCATAAAACCCTGCGTTCTGGCCGTGCATTTTTGAAGTGGCCTACCTCGCCACATCTGTAGCAAGTTTGGACCACTCCAGCACCGGGGACTAGGGTGATTGGCCTCGCTGGAGCTTTGCAGAAACAAGCAGTGTACCCCTTCCTGTTGCAGTTCAAATGTTGCATTTCCTGGCAGGCACCAACGTGGTGGAAGTTGCATTTCTTGCACTTGGTCAAACTTCTAGCATACTGCTTTACCGGAGCAGCAGCGTCAGGTGCTATCGCAGCATGAATTGCCACGACCTGCTGCTTTTTGGTTGCCTTCGTCTTTTTTTTTTCCTCCTAGAACTTCCGCTTGGGGTCAGCGGTTTTGGAAGGCTCCGAGATGGCTAGGGTTGTTGTTGCATCCAGGGTACGAACCCCATGGTCTATGAGCTGTTGTGCCAATCGTTTGGCACTATCAAATGTAGTGGGGTGTGATGCCAAAACATTTCCCTGGTATGGTCGCATCAGCCCCCAAATATATCTCTCAATTTTCTTTCCCTCCGTATGAACCATGTTGGGACAGAGGGCCACCAGTTCGCAGAACCTGGCGGTATAGGCGGTTACATTGGAGCCCTTCATGGTTAGGCTCCACAGTTCTTCCTCTAGCTTCTAGATCTCGCCCCTCGGGCAGTACTCCTCAATCATGAGGTCTTTCAAAGTATCCCAGCCCATAGCATTAGCTGCTATGAGAGATAGCAACTTAACATGGCTATTCCACCATGATAGGGCTTTGGTTTCAAAGGTGCAAGCAGCGAACTTGACCTTGCTCTCCTCTGGACAGGAGAAGATTTCGAAAACCGATTTGGTTTTCTCAAACCATTACGAGAGGGCAATGACTCCGCCAGTCCCTTTGAAGGACAATGGCTTGCAGTTGGTGATGTCCTTGTATGAAAACTCTTTCAAGCGCACAGGGATTTCACCATGAGTAGATAGGACAGGGGTTCCTCCTCTAGTGCAATCGGATGAATGATATTGAGCCATGGCTGTAGCCACAACTGCAGCTACAACAACATTTAGGGTTACCGTGTCAAACTGAGGAGTAAGTGGCGTTAGTGCGGTAGGATTGCGTCTTGGTGATTTACGTGGAAGCATATTTGATCTATAAGTTTACGAAGATGAAAACATTGATAAGAGTTTAATAGAAGAATTGACGAGAATGACTCATGGACTAACTCTCCATAGTCCAACAGTATAATGAATAACACGACTAATTGTAAATGAAATCATTTGGATATAATTTCCAAGAGACTAGATATCTGTTGTCACACCCCCAAACCAAGGATGACGGAAAAGGCCGGGGGTTGAGGACTCCATGTAAAGTATCATAACCACAAATGTAATAGTAATTTAAGCAAACACAACCAACATATATATAATTGAAAGAGTTACATCATTGTATGAATTACATGTTTCCAAGTCAATTACAATATGTTGACAAAAAATGAAATGTTGACACCTTAACGTCCCATCCTCAAAATACACTTTGATACCAGTTTAGTGATTTCCTGAGAATACAAGTTGTTTGAAAAAGTGTCAACACAAAGGTTGGTGAGTTCATAAGCTTTTGTTTTAAAACTTAATAAAAGTCTTTCTCTTGTAAATGTCATGTTTGTTTCAGAAAAATCTCATATTTTCCTTAAAATGTATAATGTAGTCTTATATCTAAAGACCGAAGTGTATACATAACCTTTTTTACTTATAGAAAATAACGTAAGTTTAAATCACATAAACTCTTTTAAATGAAATTCCCGTAAATTTCTATGTTTGTTAATACTTTCCGTGAGTTATTATAACCATGCTATGACCTAGTTAACCTGAAATGACGTTCTTCAGGCGTCAGAAATGTTATGACATTTGTCACCTCATATCTGCTGGTCTAGCTGTTGCATGCACCTCAGGTGTGGGTTTGTCAATCCCAATATAGATCTATATACAACTATCACACTCTCCCTCCAGGAGACTCTGGTTACAATACCGGACTTATTGGTAAATGTGAAGCGAATGTCTCACAACGTCATTAACGAATTTAAGTGTAATGAAGTGAAAATCCCCTTTTGTATAAATGTAACCTTTTTGTATGAGAGTGTTATGTAATGTATCATAAACTATACCTATTATAGTTTATCAAAACAAGGGTAGTAGTGGTAATGTACGTAAACTATCTTTAACATAGTTTATTCAAATGTTCGTATGAAATGGATGTACTTTGATTATAACAATTTGTTATATTTTATATATGTATCAAAATCCATTTATAAACTGATGCATGTCAATATACCAAGACAAAATTTCATTTACTTACGATAACATATATTCACATAAAGATGTACACCTTGCTCGACATGTTACAAGGTGAAATAAAATTATTAGTATTTTTCTGTTATCAACAGATTCTATTATTGTTCTTAAAAAATTTATAGAGAATTCATAAAATATCCAAATCAGAATCCGTAAATTCTGGGAGTTTAGAAAACGAGTCTAGTTTATTTATAAATTTCCCCATGATTTCTAGTGACCTCCAACTTAGGTGAAAACGTCCATAAACACAGACTGGTCCAGATTGGTTCTTGAGATGATAGGAGATTTGCAAGTAGTCATTTTAAAGCTCAGAACTAGAACTACTTACACCTTGTACAGTTTTGAAAACTAATATGTCTTAGTTGACCAAAACAGTCCGTTAATGGAGTCCAACTTTTCTGATGTAAGTTGTTAGAAACATTTAGTTGTGTTCTTGGTGATTTAACTTGTATCCCCCCTCCCCCTTAAAACTTAAGAAAATATCAAAATATAGGGGTATGAACTCACCTTGAGTGATTTCAGAAGATCGATGATGGAGATATGTAGTATTCCACTCAAGAACACTAAGAAGATGTCTTGAAGGTTCGATGATCTAACACTAATGTGATGGAATTTGTGTAAACAATCGATGATTGGAGTAGAATGAAGTGTAATAATCACAAGGAAGATGAATTATACTTACCAAGAGTATAATAAAGCTTGATGATCAGCCTTGGAGTCTTGAAATAGAGAGAAAGAGTTTGAGAGAAAAGTTGTGTTTGATTTTTGGTGAAATGAGAGCAAGTGAATGAAAATGAGGAGAGAGGTTGATTTGTTACAGCTTTTAGAACATGGGAGGGTCTGATTATTTATGGAAAAGTACAAGGAAGTGACTAGGGATGGTGGTGAGGAGTGTGGGTTAGTCATGGAGTGGGAATGGTGGTTGGTTATGTCATAATACAAAGAAAAGTCAACACTCAACCTTTGTACTTCACCAACCACTAAATCTTATTCTTTAAATAAAGATTTCCATAAAAATATGATTAAATTATGAATATTTAGGGTCTTATATGTTAAAATATGATTTTTGGAGAAAATCTCGTGTTAAAATGATGAAAAACGGGCTTCAAATGCTAAAAATATTGAAAATCGGGCAAAAACTGTTAAAATCCGAAATTCAGGGTCGGAGGTTCGGTCCTAGTCATTAGAACCGAGAGGTGGGAAAGAGACCGAGAGGAGGGGATGAGGAACCGAGAGCATGAGGAGAAGAACAGAAGTGAGGCTCAGTTGTGCTTGAGGATCGAAAGTGCGACGGCGGAAGAAAGAGCGAGGTTCGGTCTCGGTCCTTGGCGGGTTTGGCTTCCGGCTTCCGGGGTCTCGGTTTCGGTATCAGGAGGTTTCAACTCTTCCCAGTTCGGTCCGAGAGGCTTTGCCTCTTCCTAGTTTCGATTTTTGGGTCTCGGTTTCGGCTGCTGAGAGGTTTCGGCCTCTAAGAGGAGTTTCGGCTCCTTAAAGCTGTTTTACTCGTTTTAACCCCGCTTCAAGCCATTTTTGACCCGGTTAAGGGTCGGAATGACTCGAATGACTTCAAAAAGTTACGAGAACTTTAGAGAGAGATTTGGGAGAGATTTCAAACAGACAGGGGTATGGTAAAAACGATTGAGAAAGGTTTCGTTTGTGACCTTTTTGAGTGTCCGGCTTCGCAATGCAAGTTCCACAGACCCCATTAAGCCATGTTATAGTGTCCTACACACTCCCGGTGAGTGTGTAATAATGTTTTATCGCTTTGGTTCAATGTTTAGCATTTTCATGGCTATGGGAATTCAGACATACGAATTTTCCAATGATGTTTTCTCATTAAAATAATGAGTTGTTTAGTAAATACACAATATAAACCATAATATACAAGGGCTAATTGGGTCGTCTGGTTTAACTTGTTGACTTGTACTTGACCCGAAATTGACTATTGTCACATCATCCCCCCGTTAGAGGGAATTTCATCCCGAAATTTACGTTTTAGCTAGGACTTCAAGAGTTTGGGAAAAGATGCGGGTATTTTTGTTTCATTTGGTCTTTGCGTTCCCAGGTGAACTCAGGTCCTCGTTTGGCGTTCCATCGGACCTTTACGATGGGAATACGGATTTTTTTGTTCTTTTGATCTCCCGATCCGTGATCTCGACTGGTTCCTCCACGAAGTGGACATTTTCGTTAACTTCGATTTCGTCGAGTGGTGTTACGAGTGTCTCGTTAGACAGACACTTCTTTAAGTTGGATACATGAAATGTGGGGTGTACGTTACTAATTTCTTGTGGTAATTGGAGTTTGTACGCCATAGGACAACTCCTGGAAAGGATTTCAAACGGTCCGATGTACCTCGGGTTTAGTTTCCCACGCTTACTGAAACGTATCTTTCTTTTCCAAGGTGAAACTTTCAGTAGTACTCAAGAGAACTGTTATCGAGATTTTAAGAACACAAAGTATGATTTGAGTAATCTAAGAGTTAGAACACGAAGAGTAAATATTAATCAGATCTCATATTGATAAAGACTGATTACAGAAATAAGCAGAAAGGATATTTGAGTTCACAAAGTTATCCTCTACTTCTAACCTCAGTCACTATTTATAGGGAACATGAGTGTACAAAAAATATACTAAGTGTAAACATTACACTTCGCAGAAATATGACTTAGTAAAATAACATAAAATGCGAAACAATACAAAACACTATATTCGACTTTTACAATTTTGCATCTACAATCTCCCCCTTTGTAAACAGTCGAAGCTATTCAATTTATAAGCTTTTGAAAAGCTGAGTGAATTGTCTTTCGCACTTCTCCATACCAGGAGATCACCTTCTTAAGATCCTTCTTGTCTCCTTCCTTGTTCTTCTTGCAATTGTTAATACGAACAATAAAGTGCGTATATTGCGAATAATTATATCTTTCTATCTCTGAGACTTTAAACAAAAATTTCTTAGGATTCTTTTTTGTATCTCTCCCTGAAAACACCATACCAAAGGGTTTCAGACATATTTCACCAACAACATATTTTGATAATGTTGACTGGGGTAAAGTATCTTCCCAAGGAACTTTCACTTCTCTTCCCAAAACATTCACCAATTCATCATTTGTAAGAGCCAAACAATCGAAGTAGTTGTCGATGAATGTCTTAACATGTGCAAAGCCTATCTTGAACACTTTAGTCTCAGAGCCTTTTAGCTTATTCTCTTCCATATGCTTCAAAATCTGAGCCACTTGAATCAAATCGTTGCAGTTCATCAGAGGAAAATCTACTACAGTGAAGTCATACTGCTTGTTGTCTGCTCTGATAACAAAATAATGAAAATTTTGAAGCATGTCTTCAAACAATACATCTTTGTTGATTGTTAGCACCTTTTTTATGTTCAATAACAACCAAACTTCATCTGGATACTTCACCAAAACAGCATGAAATCTGATTTTCATTTGTGTAAAGTCATCAATATTATCAAACTTCACACTAATCTTGTACTGAGCATTTATGAAGAGCATTTCATTGATAGGAAAATCTAGCTAGCAATTGTCTCAATTCACAATATCATAACTTTTATTTGGCTTCTTCTCGAATTCATACATTTCCCTCCCCACAACTTTTGACTCTATAGTTTCGTAAGATTAAAGCTTCGCTGGATCTCCTTTGTTCATTGTAGACGGATCACTTGCTCTTTGTCTCATGACGCTTTGAATCTACCTCATTCTTTCCATCTCTGCTTCAGCCCCAACTTTCTTCTCCTCCTTTGATTTTTCGTATAATATTCCCTTTCCTTTTCCCTCCATATCTATTTGAGATTTTGAACTCGAACCTCCTGTTTTTTCTGCAATAACAATTCCTTTAGCAATAGGTCTTGTGGTTATTGTAGTTGAGGAACTTGGCTTCGTAAGCATCGGAAGAGTAGTTTTCAGCTGGGTAGATATAACTTTTCCCACTGTCTTTGCATCCTCCTCTTTACTTGAACTTTTCTCTCCCCCTTGCACCCCTGTGAAAGCAGGTGGGGCACCCCTTCGAAGTAAAGAGGTAAAATTGCCAAGTGGAGTAAGAGCTTTCTGAATTGCTTGTTCTAAGTATTAATCTTTAGAGACAAGAACTCACGAGTGAGAATTTGTATAGATGAAGATTGTAAAATCGCTGTTTTAACATCTGTCACCAACTGGATCAGCTGATCAAACCTCTCCGTTGTGTGTTTGTCTATTTTAAGCTCCTCAATCTGCTTTTGAACGCCAACATTTTGAGAATGAATATCCTGAAGCTCCTTCGCAAGTTCAGTTTTCAACTCTTGAAGCTTATAGTTGACATCCTCCCTAACTTTCTTCACATCTTGTACAAAAACAACATGATGTTCTTTTGTTACTGTTTTCAAATCCCGGACCACTGAAGAGAAGCTATTCCCTTGAGATTGGATGCGAAGCTCATTGTTCTTATCAGATTGATCAACCTTCTCCATTATATGTTTCTCAGCACCCTTGATCATTACGTCAACTTCCATGGCTGAGATAGAAGACATCCTGCCAGAATCAGCTTGCGACTGAATAATAGCATTCAATTTATGATTCAGGATTTTAAATTGTTTTCATGTCATAAGCATATGATCAGGAATATCCTCCTCCTCTTAATCAAAATTAATATCTTCAAAGACCCCTCCAAAGGCTCCTCCTTCAGCTTCATTATCAGATAAAGGTTGCGAAGGTTGAGGATTTTCTGGTGATTGTGATGGAAAAAGTGTTGTAAATGGATTTTGAAGAGGATGATAAAAAATTGATGAGGTAGTGGATAGAATTGTGGATGGAATTGAAACAATTGGTAAGGAAATAGGTAAGGTGATTGGAATTGTGGTTTCAACACTCGAGATAGGTGCCCCCGCATCAGATACGTTGACAACCATATCAGAAATATGTACCTCCTCAGAAACAGATTTGGTAGTGACTATTTCGAGTGATTCGGTGAGTGGTATTGTGGTAGAAATTTGTGAAGTTGGGTTAATAGGTAATGAAACATTTACCATAGACGGCACTGGTGGAGTTTCTGGAACTATTTCTTCATCAGATGACTCATTTCTTCCGTCTTTTTGTGAGAGTATGTTGCATGTTTTTCGCAACATGTTCAGCTCTTTGCCTTTTCTTTCCTGGAGAAACCGGAGCTGGAATACTGCGAATAGAAACCCATTTACTGCTCACCTCAACCTTGCGAATTTTCTTCAATACCCCAGATTTGGAAGGTATTATTTCTTGCTTTGATTTAAATGAGCTTTCTTCAATCTGAACATCTTCATTTTGAGCTTGTTGTGAAGATGAACATGTCTCAACCTTCTTTGTGGACTTCTTCTTCTTTGATGGAGTAGAAACTTCTAATAATACTCCAGTCTGCACAGATTGATCTACTGTTCGCAAATATCTCACCAAGACCTTGTGAGTTTGAGATACTTTGCGAAGCATCGCAACCGAAATGCGAGCCACGTGAGTAAAAATAGCCTCATCATCTTCTACGACCTTTGGAAATTGATATAAAGAAAATTCAGCAACTTCAACATCCTCCGGTACTTGAATCCCTTCTTTTTCATAGACTTTCTCCAGAATTAAGCTCCAATATCTTGCAAACGAAATCCCTTTTTCCGAATTTGTGTTTTTGAGACTCTGAACAAATTCCTTCCATAACTGCATTGCATAATCAACATTTATGTCATAGTATAGGCCCATAACCATGGCATATACTTCCATTTGTCCTATATCCAGTGCAACTGTTCTTCCTGTTAGGCATTTGAGAAAAATTCAAAATAAGAAATTCCATATACACAACAACCCTGACTTTCGAAAGTCACTGATCTTCTCAAGCTATGGTTGATGACCCATCTCATTGAACATGTGAATGATTTGAGAGTTAACAGGTTTGAAAAATGGAGGATTGTTTGGAATCTGCAAGAATTCAACAAACATCTTTTTGGAAAGTTTTACCCATTTGTTGTTGATCAAGTTGAATGTTATCACATCAGTTGTATTATTGTATGATGCCGTTGAAACTGCCAATGATAATCATGTCATCGGAACAGAGAAGGAACTAAACATGGTAGTGGATAGAGGTGATCGTTTCAGGGCAACGATAAGCATCTTCAAGTCTTCATGATAAGAAGATACTTTTGGATCAACTTGATAATTTGTGCTTTGGATTTTCATCAGAGATTGAGAAAGAACTTCATCAGTGTTGGATTGAGTGGCTGCCATTGTTAGGGTTTGAAAAAGAAAAGGTTTGATCAAGTTTGAGACTTTGGAGGTTTGTGAGAGTTCTGTTTGCGTAACCGTATATAGTGTTCTTGATCCCCCTTTTATAGGTTACCCAAATTAATTTGAAATTAAAGCAGGATGCATTTAATGTTATCCGACGTGACACCTTGAAAATCGGATGATGACGACGAAAGATAACCACGCTTCAAAAAGTAACTGTCATGTCTCCTTGAAAACCGGATAGAATATCAACCATCTTGAGTACACAGCCTGTCAAGTTTCCCGTTATTGAATTTGAACCGTTAAAACCCTTCGCATGGAGTCAAGGCTCTTTCACTTTTGGGATATAAAGTGAAGTCATATGCCAGATTTGCAAAATCATCAGTCTGAGTTTGTTTTACTCAGAACCTCAAGGATTTTGTGTGTGCATTGTGTCAACAGAATAAGATGAGAAACAATAAAAAAAAAATTTGGACTTCTGTGATGTCAAAAATTGAATTTGACATAAATGCAGTTAAACCCCAGGCAAAGGTTGCTTCGTTAATCATCAAGAGAGATAATCAACAGCTTGTGTAGTTTCCCATGAATTACAATCGAATACTTATAGAGAAGTATCGAAGGGCTTCTTTTAAAAGACATTTGGGATTGGATTTAAATTTCATTACATATCAGCCTTAACATAAGGTGAGAAATTGTAAATGAAATTACTTGTTGACCAGTGTAGTCAGTGACAAGTTTTCTTTTGAAAATATTTATCATGACTAGGATTTGCAAATAAAACTCACACTGAAATCATATTCAAAAGAAAAATTTATTCTGGATCTTGTTTGGTAACAAAATTTGTTGGTTGCGAATATTTGATCAAGACCACGCATGCAAATTGAATATGACTTGGAGTTTCGAAATTTTTGATACTTGAAACAAAGGTTTCGTAAAAATCAGGAACAAAGTTCCCCGTCAATTCCTTAAAGTTTATGATGTTTGGGTTTCACTTCCATCACGGACTCATGATGTTAGATCATAAACACAGACTTGTGATTTGTCTAGGTTTTGATTGGTTTTATCAAAGACCTCAAGGACAAATCTCTTCAGAAATTTGGATTGAAAGAATTGTTTGGTTTAAAAAGGTTGGATAAGAATCGAAGTGTACCTGTGTTATAATGGACAAAACAGAAAACTCTTAACTCATTTGAGAAGAGTAAGGTAGCTCTTTTGACTTATGCGAATATAAGCCTTTTTGGGAAGAAAGTTTCATGTGATAATTTCATTAAGGATTTCTTCGCACACATAGAGTCTTGTTGAGGCTTTTGGTCTACATACAACAACATGCTTCTAGGGACACCTAACTAGGTTTAATAAAAAAAATTAATACCTTCCCGTAGAAACACCTAAGTATGACTTCTTCACATTAAGCCTTGTACAAAATTCTCAACACACATTATTTAAAGAACAAAGAAAACAAAAATATTTTTGTGATTTTTGAATTTTTCAAAATAAAAACATAACCAAACAAAATCTTTTTGGATTTTTAATTTTTCAAAAACAAAAATGAATAAACATAAAATCTTTTTGCATTTTTTGATTTTTCAAAAGTTAAAAACTACAAAATGAATCAAAAACCTAACCTTAGTTGTTATGATCGCAAATGCGAAAAGATGTGGATGTGAAGCCATGCAAAGCCTATGGATGAATAGTAACATCTGAACAAGTTTGACACTTAACTGCGGAACCATACTTTCATTCTTGAGTTTTTGAAATTGAATTCGCATCAATCATCCCCAAACCTGCTAAAATTCTAACAAATGATTTTTCATCAAGAGGTTTTGTAAAAATATCAGCAAGTTGTTCAATTGTTTTAACAAAATGAATTTCAATATTCCTATCTTCCACATGATCTTTGATAAAATGATATCGAAGAGCATTGTGTTTTGTCTTTGAATGTTGTACTGGATTATGACAAATGCGAATTGCACTTTACAAATCACAATACAAAGGAATCTTTTTCATGTTTATTGCATAGTCACGAAGTTGACTCTGAATCCAAATAATTTGCGAAGTGCAAGCAGCTCTAGCAATGTATTCAGCCTCAGCAGTTGATATAGCCATACAAGTTTGTTTCTTTGATTGCCAACCCACCAACTTCCCATCCAATAGTTGACATCCACCACTCGTACTTTTTTTTATCCAAAGTACATCCTCCTAGATCAGAATCTGAAAAAGCTTGAATGAAAAACCCCGTTTTTGAAGGATACCAAAGTCCTAACGAAACTGTTCCCTTAAGATAGCGAAAAATATTTTTTCACTCCAGTCAAATGAGGTTCTCTGGGATTAGCTTGATATCCAGCACAATTACAAACTGAAAACATAATATCAGGTCTACTTGCAGTTAAGTACAATAAAGACCCTATCATGCTTCGATAAAGTGTTAAATCAACAGCTGGAGCATCTAACGAAGGAGTTAGTCTTGTTCCTACTGCCATTGGTACTCTTAGTTTCGTGCTATTAATCATTCCAAACTTTTCAAGAAAGGTCTTCGTATACTTTTCTTGATTGATTAAGATTCCATCCCTGTTCTGTCTTATATGTAAACCAAGAAAACTATTAATTTTTTCCATCATGATCATTTGAACATAAATTTGAACAAGCATTAGATGACTTCCAACTTTCTTGCAAAATAATGTGGGGTCAACTGATCCTTGTTGAAATTTAGATTGTTTCAAGAAATTTGTAAGTGTTGCGTACCAGGCTCTTGGTGCTTGTTTTAATCCATACACAGCCTTATCTAGGATGTAAACATGATCAGGATGTTCATTGTTTATAAATCCTGGTGGTTGTTCAACATACACTATTTCTTCTAGTTCTCCATTTAAAAATGCACACTTAACATCCATTTGATAAACATCAAAGTCTTTGTGAGCTGCATAAGCTAAAAATATGCGAACTGCTTCAAGTCTTGCAACAGGTGCAAATTTTTCTTCGTAGTCTATTCCTTCTTGTTGCGAATAACCTTTAACCAATAGTCTAGCTTTATTTCAAATAATATTGCCATCTTTATTGGTTTTATTTTGAAAAATCCATTTTAATCCAACAATTGAAACATCAGAAGGTTTAGAAATTAATCTCCAAACCTTGTTTCGTTCAAATTCAGCCAGATCAGATTGCATAGCAACAACCCAATCTGAGTGTTCCATAGCATCCTTTACTGTCTTTGGCTCTATTTTCGAAATAAAGACATTAAACATACATAGTTCTTGGTTCACATTTAGTACCTCATTTTTCGCACGAATTTGAGCTCTTGTCAACACACCATCTTGTGTATTACCAACTACCTGTTCTTTTGGATGATTTCTTGTCCATTTCGCAAGTGGTGGAAAATTAGGATGAAATTCTAATGGTGCATCTTCATATATACCTTCATTTTCAGATCCTGCAACAGAAAAATTATCATTTAGTTCCTGAAACTCATCATTTTCATCAAGATTAATTGTCTTTGTTTCATCATGCTCCCCCTCAACATGATCTTCATATTGATGCTCCCCCTTAAAATGATGTTCCTGTTGATTCTGCGAATGCTCCTCCTCAACTTGATGATTCATATTTTCATTCTTCCCCTCGAAAGTTGGCTGACAATCTTCATTAATACTCGTATGCTCCTCCTCCATACAAGCATCATGCATACTTTCTCAAGTGATTGACCTTGTTGGTATTATTGAATCATCAGTATGTTTTAAGGATTCTGATGTTTGATTATCAGGAGCATTATTTTCCGCTTCAATTGCCCTGTCAGGAAGTCCGAAAATTAAGTCATAATCAAAATCATTTATTTCAGAATTATCAATTTGAGTATTTGAATCCACAAGTATTGATTTATTTTCAAATTTAGTATCCAATGGTTTAGGATAGTAATCATCAAACGTTAAATTGAATGTTTCTTCAACTTTTCTAGTTCTTTTATTAAGCACTCTGTATGCAACTGAATTCTGTAAATATCCTAAGAATATGCCTTCATCAGCTTTAGCTTGGAACTTGGACAAATTATCTTTGAGATTCATGATAAAACACCTGCAACCAAAAACATGAAAGAATTTTACATTAGGTTTCCTATTATTGATTATTTCATATGGAGTAACATTGAATGTTCGATGAATAAATGATCTATTCTGAGTAAAACTTGCAGTGGAAACTGCTTCTGCCCAAAGATATTGAGGTAGATTCGCATATGTTAACATGGTTCTGGCTGCTTCGCATAGAGATCGATTTCTTCTTTCAACAACACCATTTTGTTGCGGAGTATATGGTGATGAAAAATTATGCGAAATGCCTTTGTTTGTGAGAAAAGTATCATGAATTTGATTTTTAAACTCAGAACCATTATCACTTTTAATTTTGCGAACATTCTTTTTCAGACTAAGCTCAATCTTTTTGATAAAATCAATCATTGTCTGAGCAACATCAGATTTTAACCTGAAAAAAAACACCCATGTGAATCGAGAAAAATCAACTACAATAACTAAAATGTACCGCTTTTTATTGATTGTAGCAACAGTCGACGGTCCACATAAGTCAATGTGAAGAAGTTCCAATGGTTCTACGATTTTTGAATCTATGACAATCGGATGACCTTTTCTATGTTGTTTTCCTTTTTCGCAGGCTGGACACAGAGAATCATTATCAAATTTTAGTACAGGTAACCCTCGAACTAAATCTTCAGTGACAAGTTTGTTAATATTTCGAAAGTTCAAGCATGATAATCTTCTATGCCAAAGCCAGCTGACATCATTGGATGCTTTTGATAGTAAACACACAACATGTTTCCCCACAATTGGTTTGATGTCCAGTGTAAACATATCACCATATCTTTTGGATTTGAGAAGTATTTCATTTGACTTCGCATTTGAAATGATACTTCCTTCTTCATTAAATACAACTTGATTTCCTGTACCAACAACAAGTTGTGACACACTTATCAAATTATGTTGAAGTCCTTCAACATAAGCAACTCTGTTGATAGTGAATTTTCCAAGCTTCTATAATCTCGCAAGTTTTCCTTTCTTCTAGTCATATGACGAAAGCAACCACTATCAATATACTATTTTGTATCATATTACTCGTCACACATCACCTGCATTTTTTTGGAAAAATTTAGGAACCCAAGACTTGTTGGCTCCATCATTAGTAGAATAAAACCAATTCTTTGAATTTAAAAACCATGTCTTCACTTTGTTTGTGACAGAATCCATTATATCAACATCATCAGATCTAGATATTAAAATATAGTCATTCAATAGTTTTGGATTTCCATTGTCTTATCCTTCACAACATTCGCATTTTTGATAACTGGTTTCCATTTTTGAACTGGAACTTGTGAATGATGAGATGATGAACTATCAGTGGAAGAATTATTTGCAAACTTGTCAACTGCATTCTTGATTTGTTGTTCTGTAAATTTCCCACATTGATATTTTCTTCCTTTCCCTTCAAACCAACGATTGATTGTACTTACATCAGATTTTCCTTTGTATATGAAACTTTGGTTTGTTTTGAAACTAAAGGATTTGGAAAATTAGGTTTTTTTGGTGAAAATTTTACTTTTGCTTGAGTTGAATCTGTCAAACTTGCTGAAGTATTCGTGAATTTGCCAACATTTTGAAACTTTTGATTATTCGCAATTTTTTACGAATTCTCAAATTTTCGATTGTTGTCATATTTGCGAACATATGGAATTTTATCAACAAAATTTATTTGTTTATTAAAACTTGAATCTGTTTGTTTATTTTTTCTTTGAAATTCTATCATAGCCCAAAACCAACAACGGCGGAAACGTTCTGGGGCGGAGGACGTCATCTAAAGTATCACAACACAGTAAATGTAAATAAGCAAACAACATCATCCATTGCATTAAATATATAATTTTAATACAAACGTGTTCTGTACATTATAGACACCAAAAATAACGTATATCAAAATAATAAGATGAGTCTTGAATGAGCTCCATCTTCTCAAAAGCTGGCCTCGGTACCTGTCTACTGACGACCTCAGAATACAATTTATTTTGATAGAGTTTATCAGCATTAAGCTGGTGAGTTCATAAGTATTTTAGTGTCGGTATTTGTCATCCAAAAATGTTTGAACATGTATCAAGTATAAGTTTGTAAAATGTATGTAAAGGTTTGTAAGTGCTTGTAAAAGTTTGAATCTCTCAAAAAAACCTATATTTTCTATTAAAATAGCCTTCTACCAAGGCTTAACTATTTTGTATGCTTGTTTGATGTAAAAGTGTGTAATTTCCCAAGTGTAACTATCATTTAACAAAATATAGTTTGTACATTAACGTTTAAGTGAGGTTATCACTAAAATATGTAATGGGTAAATCATTGTAGTACGGTAGTTTTGTATTATAAGAACTACTGTTGTACTAACTACCTTAAACCGGATTTATATTAAGGTATAATGTGATAAATTGCACCATGCTATCGACTGGTAACAAGGACATAATGAATGGTTGTAATAACGAAATGACGTTTGGCACCTGCAGACCTACAGGTCCGACTGTAGCTAGCAGCAAGGTGTAGGATAGTCAATCCAGTATAGATCTATACGCAAACTCACGCTCTCCCTCCAAGAGAATTCTGGCTACAACTTGGGCCATGACTTTTAAGGCATGCTCCGACACAGTGGATCACAATTGTTAACGTGTTCATGTATATGTAATGTTTCTCGTTCTAGTATAGTTGTATATGTCCTGTTTCTAGTATAGTTGTATATGTTCTGTTTCTAGTATAGTTGTATATGTACAGTTTCTAGTATAGTTGTATATGTTCTGCTTCTGGTATAGTTGTATATGTTCTGTTTCTAGTATAGTTGTATATGTTCTGTTTCTAGTATAGTTGTATATGTTCTGTGTTACCCCGATAGTAACTAGCTATTGATGTAATGATAACTATGAATATGGAAGTACTTTTATGTCTATACATGTATATAAGATATATAACTAATATTGAAACGACCCTCGGATGGTCACCCGAAATCCCACCAGACCACATCTCAATGCGCGAAAAGGAAATAGGGCGGATGGCCTTCCTAAGCCCTTTAAACATTACTTATATATCTATACATATATGGGCATGCAATTTATAAGAAGTAAAACAAGGTTTAATAAAAGCATTTGATAAGTAAAAGAGTTTGTAAAACATTTTGAAGCAAAACAGTTTGATAAACAGTTTGAACAGTGATAAAATCATTGGTTTTCAAGTTATTAATCACATGTGACTAATGCAATCACATGTGATTGATGCAATAACTATAAGTATTTAACTTGTATCCCCCCAATAAAGTATTTAAAACATTTAAAAGCATTTCAAAGGTTGATTAAAGGGGCATGAACTCACTTGTGGTGAGTAGATTGGATTGATGTATCAGGTACCGTGCTAGGTGGCAAACAGAGACTTGTTCACACGCAAGAGCTTGGTTATCATATAATGATCATATATATAACTAATTAGCCAATTAATAACTTAATGAAATAAGTTGGGACACTTAGGAACATGTAAACACCTTGTATAAGTTTTATAGGTCCTAATGGTTGCATCTAAGTTGATACGGGACGGGGTAAAAGGGTTTGAAGCTTCCAAAGGCCTTGTATAAGAGTTCACCACCCAACAAACCCCACCCTTGGAGTTTACGGCCATAAACTCCTTGAGTTTACGGCCGTGAACTCCACACTTGGTGGTTTTGGGTGCTTTGAAGTGCTATATTGATCCTAGAATAAGCCTAGCCTTGTTGGAATAATCCTTGAAGTAGTTTAAGGCCCTGGAATGCTCCTTTGGGGAGTTTATAGCCAAAGGACCATATCCCCTAGAGTTTACGGCCGTAAAATCCTATGGGGTGTTGATTTTAATTCATTTAAGGCACTTGCATATGTAGGATAACTTCCATGTTTTTGCTTAAGGCTAAAGGGGACATTAGGCACACATTTATGCCTTTACTTGGAGTTTACGGCCCAAGAGATGTTCCTTGGCCGTAAACTCCCTTTAAGGGATGATTTTGATGTCATTTTCTCCCCAATCAAGTTACAAGTATCCAAGGTTAATTGTCTTAAGGCCTTAGGGGTGTTTAGGGTGCACTTTGCCCTTGAAAAAGGGGTTTACGGCCCAAGAGCATATCCTTGGCCGTAAACTCCTAAAACTCTATGATTTTGAAGTGTTTTGGTGTCCAAATTAGCTACAAGCATTAGAGGGTAAATGTCTTTAAGCTTTAGGGGTGATTTAGGGAACTTATAGCCCTTAAAAAGGGGTTTACGGCCCAAGAGATATCCTTGGCCGTAAACTCCTATAACTAGTGGTTCTTGATTGATTTCTAGCCTCTAATGTTTATACATTAAGTCCTTAACTAGTTGTCTAACAAGGAATTGGGACTAGGAAGCTTTTAGGCCTCGTTTTGGAGTTTACACCCCAAGAACGTTCTTGGGCCGTAAGCTCCTGGATCTTGTATTTTAGACATGTAAACAATGTTATAAAGCATATAACAAACATTAAAACACATTTAGGAAAGTAGACTCACAATCCGGGATGAAAACCCAAAGATCCGTCAGAGAGAAAATGGCTTTTCTCTAGTTGGAATTGTCAATAATGAATTAATTAAATTCAGAAATCTATTTATAGTCCTGAAATATTTTGACAGAAAATATTTTTATCCCGGAAATGATTTCTAATATATCCGAGTGTTGGAATAACAGTGTTGCACAAAACCGTAGCGCATCCACTGTCCTGATGTTTACTGAAGTGTAAACCCTAAATTACTCCAACTTATACGAAAAGTCTGAAAATTGACTATGACTGTTGTAACTTCTATTGAAGTGATACTGCTTATATAGAATGGAAATTTCGGGTTGTTACATCATCCCCCCTTTAGAAGGAATTTCGTCCCGAAATTAGAATTTAAGCAAATAAGAAGTTAGAAATAACTAAGCGAAAAGATGAGGGTATTTCAGTTTCATCTGATCCTCGCGTTACCAAGTGAATTCCGGTCCTCGCTTGGCGTTCCAGCGAACCTTCACGATAGGGATACGACTTTGTTTCGTCTGTTTGACCTTACGGTCCATGATCTCTACTGGTTCTTCCACGAAGTTGAGGCTCTCGTTGATCTCGATCTCGTCGAGTGGGATTACAAGAGTCTCGTCGGACAGACACTTTTTCAAGTTAGATACGTGGAATGTAGAATGTACGTTACGAAGTGTGTCAGGTAGATCGAGTTTGTAAGCTACGGGGCTGACTCTTGCGAGAATCTCGAAAGGCCCTATGTACCTAGGATTAAGCTTCCCATTCTTACCGAAGCGTATCAAGCCTTTCCAGGGTGAGACATTGAGAAGGACACGGTCTCCCACCTGGAATTCCAAAGGTTTTCTTCGTTTATCCGCGTAGCTCTTCTGTCGGTCTCTAGAGGCTTTCAATCATTCACGGATCTGAACGATCTTCTCTGTCGTTTCCCGAATGATTTTTGGACCGGTGAGAGTACTTTCGGAAGCTTGCCCCCGAGCTAATTGGGTATCACCCACCTCAGCCCAGCACAGAGGGGATATGCACTTTCGGCCATAGAGGACTTCAAATGGAGCAACCTTGATGCTCGTGTGATAACTATTATTATAGGAAAACTCGACAAGGGGTAAATGAGTATCCCATGCTTTCCCGAAATTAATCACACAGGCTCGCAACATATCTTCCAGTGTTTGGATGGTCCTCTCACTCTGTCCGTCGGTCTGTGGATGGTAGGCTGTGCTCATGTCTAGCCTTGTTCCCAAGGAATGTTGTAGTGATTGCCAGAATCTTGAGGTGAACCTACTATCTCTATCGGAGATAATGGATATAGGTACACCATGTAGCCGTACAATTTCCCTAATGTATGTTCTTGTAAGTTTCTCCATCTTGTCGGTTTCTTTGATAGGCAGGAAGTGTGCAGAATTGGTCAATTTATCGACGATGACCCATATGGTATCAAGTCCACCCGTTGTCTTGGGCAACTTGGTTATGAAATCCATAGTGATCCGCTCCCACTTCCATTCTGGAATCTCTGGTTGTTGCAGTAAACCGGAGGGCTTCTGGTACTCGACCTTAACCTTTGCGCAAGTAAGGCATTTACTTACGAAGGTAGCAATCTCTGCTTTCATATTAGGCCACCAGTACAACTTTTTAAGATCCAGATACATCTTATCTGAACCTGGGTGGACGGAATACCGAGTGTTGTGCACCTCGGTCATGACCAAGTCTCGGAAACCACCGTGTTTCGGTGTCCAGATCCGGTCCATGAAATATAAGGCTCTGTCACCCTTGGCTTCTAAATTCTTGTCCATTCCTCTGAGGGATTCACTCGTCACATTTTCAGGTTTCATGGCTTCAAGTTGGGCCATCTGAATTTGTTTAGACAAGTGTGAATGGATGGTTATCGACAATGACTTGATCCTGTGACCAGAATATTCCTTCCGACTTAGGGCGTCTGGTACCACGTTGGCTTTACCTGGATGATAAAGAATATCGCATTCATAATCACTGAGTAGCTCGACCCACCGTCGATGTCTCATGTTGAGCTCCTTCTGATCGAATATGTGTTGTAAACTCTTGTGGTCGGTAAAGATAGTGCTTTTCGTTCCATACAAGTAATGTCTCCAGATCTTCAGAGCAAACACCACTGCTCCCAGATCAAGATCGTGGGTCGTGTAGTTAACTTCGTGTGTCTTCAATTGTCTGGAGGCGTAGGCGATGACCTTACCTCGCTGCATCAGAACACACCTGAGCCCTTGGTTCGATGCATCGCAATAGACTACGAAGTCTTCTATCCCATCGAGGAGAGATAGTATTGGCGCGGTGCACAAGGCTCGCTTGAGCGTTTGGAACGCTCTCTCTTGTTTCTCTTCCCAGTCAAAGGCTATGCCTTTCTGGGTCAGGGTTGTAAGAGGTTTCGCTATTCGGGAGAAGTTCTGAATGAATCTGCGGTAGTAGCCAGCGAGGCCTAGAAATTGACGAATTTCAGTAGGCGTCTTCGGTGCTGACCAGTTCTCAATGGATTTAATTTTGGATGGGTCCACGTGGATTCCCACTTCGCTTACCACATGTCCTAAGAATTCGACTCTTCGGATCCAAAATTCACATTTTGAGAACTTCGCATAAAGTTTCTCCGTTCGTAAAGTTCCTAAAACTTGTCGTAGGTGATCGCCATTCTCTTCCTTACTTCGGGAGTAGATCAGGATGTCGTCAATGAAAACGATGACGAACTGATCCAAGTAAGGTCGACATACTCTATTCATCAGGTCCATGAAAACTACGGGCGCATTGGTCAATCCGAATGGCATCACCACGAACTCGTAGTGTCCGTATGAGTTCGGAAGGCTGTCTTTGGAACATCCTCCCCTAGCACCCGTAACTGGTGATATCCGGATCTCAGATCAATTTTGGAAAAATAGTTCACCCCTTGCAGTTGGTCAAATAGATCGTCTATGCGAGGCAGAGGGTAACGATTTTTGACCGTCAGTTTGTTAAGTTCTCTGTAGTCGATACACATACGGAATGATCCATCTTTCTTCTTAACGAACAAGACCGGTGCTCCCCAAGGTGAGAAGCTTGGTCTTATGAAGCCCTTTCTGAGCAGTTCGTTAAGTTGACCGGATAATTCCTGCATCTCTGTTGGTGCTAAGCGGTAGGGCGACTTGGCTACTGGGGTAGCTCCTGGGACTAAGTCGATTCTGAAATCGACCTATCGTTGCGGAGGTAATCCAGGTAGTTCTTCTAGGAAAATGTCGGGGAAGTCGCTCACTACTGGAATGTTCTTTAGTTCTTTCGTTTCGAGGCTCGTGTCGACGACGTGAACAAGGAATGCGTGGTATTCTTTGCGCAAATATTTCTGTGCTTAAATACTTGATATAATGCGAAGACTCGCACCAGGTTTGTCACCGTAGACTATAAGAGTTTCGTTAGACGGGAGATTTAAACGGAATGCTTTCTCGAAGCACATGATGTCGGCGCGATGAAGACTCAACCAATCCATGCCGATGATAACGTCGAATCTTTTTATTGAGACCGGCATGAGGTCTTGGGATACAACCTAAGTATATGCTACTGGTGTTTTCTGTTATTCCATTAGCCATTTCTACTGTGAATTGTTCTTTAAGTGCGTGTGGTTGTTGTTTAAGCATACGAACAAATTTATGGTTCACGAAGCTTCGCTCCGCTCCACTATCGAACAGAATGCATGCATAGGAGTTATCGAGGAGGAACCTACCAGTCACCACTGTCGGGTCAGCAACTGCTTCCCCGTGGCCTATAGCTAGTACCCTCCCTGCTCCTCCAACATTTCTAGCTTTAGGGAAGTCCCTCTTATAGTGGCCTGTTTCGCCACATCCATAGCAAGTTGGGCTCGTGCCGGAGCCAGGGACTTGTGTGATCGGTAGTGCCAGGAACTTACAGAAACGGACGGTGTGTCCTTTCCTGTTGCAGTTAGAGCACTGCATTTCACGGCAGGGGCCGTTGTGGTGGAAATTGCATTTGTTGCACTTTGGCAAACTTCCAGCATACTGCTTCATCGGAGCAGTAGCAGCAGTAGGGGTTACCGCGGCATGCACTGCCACAATTTGCTGTTTTTGGCAGCTCGCTGCTTCTTCTTGTCATCCCAGAACTTCCGCTTGGTGTCAGCGGGTTTGGAGGGTTCCGGGATGGCTAGGGTTGCTGTGGTTGCAGGAGTTTTGACACCATGGTCAATGAGTCATTGTGCCAGTCTCTTGGCACTGTCGAAGGTAGCGGGGTTTGATGATAGGACATTCCCCTGATACGGAGGCACTAGCCCCCATATGTACCTTTCGATCTTCTTCCCTTTAGTGGGAACCATATTAGGGCAGAGGGCCACCAGTTCGCTGAATCTGGAGGTATAAGCAACAATGTTGGTGCCCTTCATGGTCAGGCTCAAAAGCTCCTGCTCTAGTTTCTGGATCTCTCCCCTCGAGCAGTATTCCTCAATCATGAGGTCTTTCATCGTTTCCCAGCCTATGTCGTTGGCCACAACGAGAGTTAGAGATTTAACGTGGCCATTCCACCACGTCAGTGCTTTTCCTTCGAAGGTGCATGCGGAATATTTGACTTTGCTCGCAACAGGGCATGAACAAATCTTGAAGACTGATTCAGTCTTCTCGAACCATTGCGAGAGAGCAATGACTCCGCCGGTCCCATGGAAGGACTTTGGCTTGCAGTTGGTGAAATCCTTGTAAGAGCACTCTCTCGAGCGCACAGGAGTTTCAACCGGAATAGAGTTTACAGGGGTTCCACCTCTGCTGGCATCAGTTGAGTGATATTGTGCCATGGCAGTTGCCACTGCTGCAGCTACGGCAACATTTAGGGCTATTGTATCGATGACCGGAGGTGGAGGAGGCGGTGTAGGTGTAGGGTTATTCCGGGGAGATTTGCGAGGAGCCATCTTTCAGCTATAAGTTTATAAAGATGAGAAAAGTGGTAAGAATCAATTTGTAAGTAAGGTGAGAATGACACATGGACTAACTAACCATAGCCCAACAATTGAATGAGTGTTTGAGATCATAACAAGAAAGATGTGTAGGAAAACCCAAGTGTAAAGATTCTTCCCACAAAGTAGGTAGTTGTCAATAATACTGGTATTACTGATGTAATGAGTTCAACGAAAATTGACCTAACAGTAGGTCTTACATCATACCATACGGAAAGTTTGACAGTTCTTAGATTCCTAATTAGAGTACTGAAAGTTAGGAATATTTTACAGATAAGTGCTACTTAGAGCACAAATGTTAAAGGCTAATCCTTAACCCAAAAGATAATGATGCACTAGACATCATCTAACGGTGATGAGTATTCCTCGGGAGAACCCTGAGATCTCTCATTTGACAGACCACCTCTTGAAGGTGTCGCTCATGAGCCCTTTGACGAGCTCGAAGTTCCATGACTTCTGCTTGAGAGGCAACCAGATGTTGTTGTAGGGTTTCATTGGTTCTCCGGGTCCGTTCCATGTCTTCTTCGAGACGGCGAATGCGGACTGTGTTGACACCAGAGTTGGCATCAATCTCCACGACCCGGTCGATGGCTGCTAGACCTTGCTCGACATTACGAGCTATTCTGCGGATAATGACAGGTAGAGCTCGATCAGCAGAGCCACCATTGCTGACGTTGTAAAAGGTTCGGTCCCTAATGTATGGTAAGGGTTGACCCTGTTCGTCACTCCAGCGATTCAAGTTATCTACCCACAAGGGAGTGGGACCTAGAAAAGCTGGTCGAGGGTTGTTGTTAGGGGCTTGACCTACTGGAGGTAGGTTGTTGACTTCGGGCTCAGAGTCTGATCCATCCGAAAAGCCTTCAGCTTGATGATCATCCAATGGAATTTGGTGTTCATCGTCATACTTTGCTTCGAGCCATCCTGCGTTGCCTTCATTTGGAAAGTACGGGTCCCCGTGATGGAATCCAGCCATTTAAATCTACGCGAGAAGAGGGGTATAAAGATATAGTATATATGTAGTTAGTAGTACAAAATACACCTATAGTATTTTAAGTTTAGGTTCTACTGATCTTCTTGTGGTATTGTTGGTAATTTTTTAGACTTGTTAACACATCACAACTATTCTAGGGCATATGCTAATCACTCCTTGGACCAGCATAGTTGATCAGGATATGTCATTCCCAGGACTGACCATATATCCCCGAGCTTACCTGTGATATTTAACAATCGTAATACTTTTGTTCTTGTCATTGTGACATTGATTTTAGTATGAATGCAGACTAGTATACTTAATTAACTATTTTAATATTTAAAGGATAGAATCTTGGTCAGAGTGTTTTAATCCCAAATGGGTTTATAGTTTAGTATATCTTTTATGGGTTGATATACTTGATTCACTATAAACAATGCTCTGATGCCAATCTGTCACACCCCAAAACCAAGAACGGCGGAAACATTCTGGGGCAGAGGACGTCATGTTAAGTATCACAACACAGTAAATGTAAATAAGCAAACAACATCATCCATTGCATTAAATATATAATTTTAATACAAGCGTGTTCTGTACATTATAAACACCAAAAATAACGTATATCAAAATAATAAGATGAGTCTTGAATGAGCTCCATCTTCTCAAAAGCTGGCCTCGGTACCTGTCTACTGAAGACCTGAGAATACAAGTTATTTTCATAGAGTTTATCAGCATTAAGCTGGTGAGTTCATAAGTATTTTAGTGTCAGTATTTGTCATCCAAAAATGTTTGAACATGTATCAAGTATAAGTTTGTAAAATGTATGTAAAGGTTTGTAAGTGCTTGTAAAAGTTTGAATCTCTCAGATAAACCTATATTTTTCTATTAAAGTAGCCTTCTACCAAGGCTTAACTGTTTTGTATGCTCGTTTGATGTAAAAGTGTGTAATTTCCCAAGTGTAACTATCATTTAACAAAATATAGTTTGTACATTAACGTTTAAGTGAGGTTATCACTAAAATATGTAATGGGTAAATCATTATAGTACTGTAGTTTTGTATTATAAGAACTACTGCTGTACTAACTACCTTAAACCGGATTTATATTAAGGTATAATGTGATAAATTGCACCATGCTATCGACTGGTAACAACGACATAATGAATGGTCGTAATAACGAAATGACGATTGGAACCCGCAGACCTGCAGGTCTGGCTGTAGCTAGCAGCAAGGTGTAGGATAGTCAATCCAGTATAGATCTATACGCAAACTCACGCTCTCCCTCCAAGAGAATTCTGGCTACAACTCGGTCCATGACATTTAAGGCATGCTCCGACACAGTGGATCACAATTGTTAACGTGTTCATGTATATGTAATGTTTCTCGTGCTAGTATAGTTGTATATGTCATGTTTCTAGTATAGTTGTATATGTTATGTTTCTAGTATAGTTGTATATGTACAGTTTCTAGTATAGTTGTATATGTTCTGCTTCTGGTATAGTTGTATATGTTCTGTTTCTAGTATAGATGTATATGTTCTGTTTCTAGTATAGTTGTATATGTTCTGTTTCTAGTATAGTTGTATATGTTCTGTCTTACCCCGATAGTAACTAGCTATTGATGTACTGATAAGTATGAACATGGAAGTACTTTTATGTCTATACATGTATATAAGATATATAACTAATATTGAAATGACCCTCGGATGGTCCCCCGAAATCCCACCATACCACATCTCAATGCGCGAAAAGGAAATAGGGCGGATGGCCTTCCTAAGCCCTTTAAACATTACTTATATATCTATACATATATGGGCATGCAATTTATAAGAAGTAAAACAAGGTTTAATAAAAGCATTTGATTAGTAAAAGAGTTTGTAAAACATTTTGAAGTAAAACAGTTTGATAAACAGTTTGAACCGTGATAAAATCATTGGTTTTGTAGTTATTAATCACATGTGATTAATGCAATCACATGTGATTGATGCAATAACTATAAGTATTTAACTTGTATCCCCCCCATAAAGTATTTAAAACATTTAAAAATCATCTCAAAGGTTGATTAAAGGGGTATGAACTCACTTGTGGTGAGTAGATTGGATTGATGTATCGGGTATCGTGCGAGGTGGCAAACAGAGACTTGTTCACACGCACGAGCCTAGTTATCATATAATGAGCATATATATAACTAATTAGCCAATTAATAACTTAATGAAATAAGTTGGGACACTTAGGAACATGTAAACACTTTGTATAAGTTTTATAGGTCCTAATGGTTGCATCTAAGTTGATACGGGACGGGGCAAAAGGGTTTGAAGCTTCCAAAGGCCTTGTATAAGAGTTCACCACCCAACAAACCCCACCCTTGGAGTTTACGGCCATAAACTCCTTGAGTTTACGGCCGTGAACTCCACACTTGGTGGTTTTGGGTGCTTTGAAGTGCTATATTGATCCTAGAATAAGCCTAGCCTTGTTGGAATAATCCTTGAAGTAGTTTAAGGCCTTGGAATGCTCCTTTGGGGAGTTTATAGCCAAAGGACCATATCCCCTAGAGTTTACGGCCGTAAAATCCTATGGGGTGTTGGTTTTAATTCATTTAAGGCACTTGCATATGTAGGATAACTTCCATGTTTTTTCTTAAGGCTAAAGGGGACATTAGGCACACATTTATGCCTTTACTTGGAGTTTACGGCCCAAGAGATGTTCCTTGGCCGTAAACTCCCTTTAAGGGATGATTTTGATGTCATTTTCTCCCCAATCAAGTTACAAGTATCCAAGGTTAATTGTCTTAAGGCCTTAGGGGTGTTTAGGGTACACTTTGCCCTTGAAAAAGGGGTTTACAGCCCAAGAGCATATCCTTGGCCGTAAACTCCTAAAACTCTATGATTTTGAAGTGTTTTGGTGTCCAAATTAGCTACAAGCATTAGAGGGTAAATGTCTTTAAGCTTTAGGGGTGATTTAGGGAACTTATAGCCCTTAAAAAGGGGTTTACGGCCCAAGAGATATCCTTGGCCGTAAACTCCTATAACTAGTGGTTCTTGATTGATTTCTAGCCTCTAATGTTTATACATTAAGTCCTTAACTAGTTGTCTAACAAGGAATCGGGACTAGGAAGCTTTTAGGCCTTGTTTTGGAGTTTACACCCCAAGAACGTTCTTGGGTCGTAAGCTCCCGGATCTTGTATTTTAGACATGTAAACAATGTTATAAAGCATATAACAAACATTAAAACACATTTAGGAAAGTAGACTCACAATCCGGGATGAAAACCCAAAGATCCGTCAGAGAGAAAATGGCTTTTCTCTAGTTGGAATTGTGAATAATGAATTAATTAAATTCAGAAATCTATTTATAGTCCTGAAATATTTTGACAGAAAATATTTTTATCCCGGAAATGATTTCTAATATATCCGAGTGTTGGAATAACAGTGTTGCACAAAACCGTAGCGCATCCACTCTCCTGATGTTTACTGAAGTGTAAACCCTAAATTACTCCAACTTATACGAAAAGTCTGAAAATTGACTAGGACTGTTGTAACTTCTATTGAAGTAATACTGTTTGTATAGAATGGAAATTTCGGATTGTCACAAATTCTGATGATTTTGTTTTTGAAATGTGTTCTTTTTCATCTCTTGGTTTGTCATTTGACACAACTTGCCAGCAAATTGCTTTTCTTTTTGAAACATTATTTTCTGTTGAATAATTTCCAACCATCAATTTGAATTCATGAGAATTTAATTTCACTCCAACCTTTGATTTTTCATCTTTTTCAAAAATTTTGTTTGGTTTTTCACCTTTAACCACCCATTTTTGTAATGATTTTTGTTTTTGAAACACATAGGAATTTTGAGTTAAATTGTTTTCTTCTGTGTTTTGATTTGCGAAAAAACCTTTTGTGGTTGATTTTAGATTATCTTTTTCAATCATTTTGTTAAATTCAGGATGAACTTTCTCAGCATTTCCAGTAGTGACAAAAACTTGATTTGGAAAAATGGTTTGATCAGTACATACAAAATTTGGATATACCACAATGTTGGTTTCCAAATAATGTGCGCCTTTGTCATGTAAAATTTTGTCAAACTCTTTTGTATTTCAAACACTTGATCAACCACAAGTCGTTGAGGTATTTCAAGTGAATCTTTCATTTCTCCTATGTTTTCTTCATTCTCATCAGATTTCTAGCTTTCAACTTCCACATTATCAAACTCACAATGTTGCGAAGTTAAAGATTTATCAATTTCATCCACTACTATCGAATCAACAAGAATTTCTTTACCTTTAATATTAGATGTGATATTAATGATTGACAATTGAGAATAATCAACCTCTTCTTCCTCTTCTATCTCACTAATTTCACTCACATTATCTGAATTTTCATCAATATTAGCATAATTGAATTGAGATGCAAGAGTTGAAGTTTCTGTTTTCTTTAATATTTTCACTTGTTCATTCTTTGTCAAACTTTCATTGACAATGTTAACAAACTCACCAGCATTCAGAAATTCATCAAATTTAACAATATCGTATGTATATCTATCATCAGGCATTTTGTCAAATTGAGCAATTGTACTTTCGCAATCATAAGAAACAACATCAACTTTTTCACGTTCAAACTCAAGAAAAGGTAAAAGTTTCCTATGTTTTTCTTTGCTAATGTCAGAAGAATGATGTAAAGCAGTTAATTTTGCATATAACCGTTTGGTAGAATTACAATATATGTTCCTTTGTGCTAGCAACAACCTAACATCATTTGTAAGATTATTCCTATCACAATCTACATTTTTTATCTGCATTTCAGGTTTTTCTATTCTGCTCCTCTTTATTTGTAATTCTTTCCGTGTCTCACCTAGTTGCATATTTAATTTTTGAGCTTCAGTACTAGCAGACACAATCACAGAATCAAAATAAGCCACAGTTTCGTCAAATGAAACAATATCAGCATCATAAGCAGATAAAGGAATATTAAAAGATTCAAGTATAGCACGTACCTTGGTAGTCATGGGTGATTTGTCTGTGGATTTGGATACGAAGCACCTTCTAGAAATTTCCTCTTCGCAATCTTCAAAACTTGCGAACGTTGCCCCATGTGTAGGATGCCTCATTTCCTCGTCATCAGATCCTGAAGACCAGATCTGATACGTACCACTTTCTTCATTATCAGTTTCACCTTTCGCAACCAATGACACTCCTTTGGTCTTAGCACGTATCTCTTTAAGCTTTTCAGAGTAATATGCTTCATCTTTAACTGTTTCTTTCTTCTCTTCTTTCTTTCGCAACATGCAATCAGCTGCAAAATGATTCGCACCATTGCAGTAGTGACAGTAAATTCCTGAGTCACCTTTCAGCTTCTTCACTTCTTTCACATATTTTTGTTTCTCATCAGCTTTCTCCAACTTCTTCCTCTCCTCTCCTCAAGTTTTTGTGACTGGACTGTTCGCATCACTAGCCTTTCCTTTTGGATTAAAAGGCTTTTTGAAAAACTTCTTAATTCTGTTGTTTGAATAGAATGCCACAACCTCATCATCAAAGTTTATCAAAAATCCTTCATCATCTGAACCATCTTTTTCATTAACATTAGCTTCCGATACCTTTGAAACAAGAGCCAAAGGACCTCCAATACTTTGTTTTGATTCCTCATACATTTTAGAAACTTCACATTCATGTGTTTTCAGCTGATTGTAGAGATCATTCAAACGAGTTGAATCAAAACTCTGTTGATTCTTAATCATCATGCTCACACTTCGCCATTCTTTGCGAAGACCCATAATGAATGTCAAATTGAATTCCATGAGAGACCTAGTGATTCCATACCTATTGCAGCGAAATATAAGCTCATTCAAACGATCATAGTAATTTTCAAGAGTTTCATCATCCTTTTGTCTGAATCCTTTCAGTTCAACTAGACATTGCTTCACAGAATTGATCTTCGTCTTTTCGCTACCCTGATACTTCTCTTTTAGAGTGTTCCAGATTTCCTTTGTTGTTTTACAACTACGAATGTAATTATAAACCACAGGAGGAAGAGCACCCCTTAGTTCCCTCATGCACCTCTTTTCATTATTCTTCAACCGTTTATGTTGATCATCAACTTCAGTAGATTCAGCAGATGGACCAATTGTTTGAACATTAACAGGAGCTTGTACTGTTCCATCGATACAATTCCAAAGTTTTTCATCAATTCCATTTAAGTAATCTTCCATTCTATCAGCCCACTGATCATAGTATTCTGGAATTAACATCGGAATTTTGGTTGAACAACCTAGCAAGTGAGAGAAGGAAGTCATTGTATTCATGTTAAAGTTCGCCATTGATGAACACAGAAATTTTCAGAAAGCTTGAAAAACTTGATGAAAATGAGAATTTGATCAATTAAATTGATCACAAATCACTGATCGATTACTCGACTAAAAAATTCAAATACAGAATCAATTCAAATCTGAAGATCAAATGAGATTTTCAAAACCAAAATGCACGGAAAATTTTGAGTAAAGTTGCAACTCAAAAAGCAAACGATTCTAACATGAAAATCAGATCGATGTAGTTTGAATCCTGCTCTGATACCAATTGAAGAAAAATGTTATCGAGATTTTAAGAAAACAAAGTATGATTTGAGTAATCTAAGAGTTAGAACACGAAGAGTAAATATTAATCAGATCTCATATTGATAAAGACTGATTACAGAAATAAGCAGAAAGGATATTTGAGTTCACAAAGTTATCTTCTACTTCTAACCTCAGTCCCTATTTATAGGGAACATGAGTCTACAAAAAATATACTAAGTCTAAACATTACACGTCGCAGAAATATGACTTAGTAAAATAACATAAAATGCGAAACAATACAAAACACTATATTCGACTTTTACAATTTCGCATCTACAAGTACCCGATCTCCGACCTAGAATTCCAAGGGTTTACGTCGCTTGTGTGCGTAACTCTTTTGTTGATCATGAGACGCCTTTAGTCTTTCCCGAATTTTAACAATCTTTTATGTGGTCTCCCTTATGATTTCAGGACCAGTGAGGGCACTATTAGGGACTTGCCCCCTAGCCAGCTCGGTAACCCCGACTTTGGCCCAACAAAGAGGTGACCTGCACTTGCGACCGTAGAGAGCCTCGAATTGAGTGACTTTGATGCTAGTGTGATAACTGTTATTATAGGAAAATTCGATAAGTGGTAAATGAGTATCCTATGCCTTACCAAATTCTATCACACAGGCTCTCAACATATCTTCTAATGTTTGTATGGTGCGTTCGCTCTGCCCATCGGTTTGTGGATGGTAGGCCGTACTCATATCTAGCCTAGTTCCCAGAGATCTTTGTAGGGATTGCCAAAATTACGAGGTGAATCTACTATCTCGGTTGGAGATAATGGATATTGGTAAACCATGTAGTCGCACAATCTCCTTGATGTATATCCTGGTTAAATTCTCCATCTTGTCGGTTTCCTTTATTGGCAGGAAGTGCACAGACTTGGTCAATCTGCCTACGATTACCCATATGGCGTCTAGCCCACCTGATGTCTTAGGAAGCTTGGTTATGAAGTCCATGGTTATCCGTTCCCACTTCCACTCAGGTATATCCGACTGTTATAGTAGTCCTGATGGCTTCTGACATTCTATCTTGACCTTGGCGCAAGTCAGACACTTGCCCACATAGGTATCAATCTCAGCTTTCATGTTTGGTTACCAGTACAACTTCTTGAGGTCTAGATACATATTATATGAATCTGGATGGATGGAATATCGTGTCTGTAACAGCCCGGAATTTCAGGTATTGCTTTAAAACTATTTTTGGGGCATTTTTGGAAGGGACTCGGCGAGTTGGAGCCAGACTCGCCGAGTAGGACCACAGACTTGGTCGCGGTTTCGCGACTGGACTCGACGAGTCCAGATATGGACTCGACGAGTCGACGCTGTTCAGCAGAAACCCTAGCCGTTTGGTTTTGGATCGTATATAACGCCTTTTAGGCCGTCATTGTCCGTCTTTTGGCCGATTGAGAAGAACCTAAGCGTCTGTGGACATCTAGAGCAGGAGTGAAGGCTATTGGAACCTTGAAGAATTTGTTAGGCAAGAAGAGGAAGGGTTTTGGCCAAAGGAAGATCAAGGGGATCGAGTTCTGAGGTTTGGGGACACAGAGAGTACGTTTTTCAGGGAGTCTGCAGATCGGCGGATCGAGTGCGAGTGATTTCAAGAGTTGATAGTTTTCATTACCACGAGGTGAGTCTTCTCACTATACTACACCCAGAAGGGTTTGACTGTGAGACCGGAAGGTCGGATATGATATGTGTTATTTATGCTATAAATAGAAATGTAGTTGCTATGCATGCTATGTGTGTTTATGGGCCGGAAGGCAATATGTTATGTGATAGAAAAGTCAGGTATGATATATGATACATCTGTTATATGTGTTAGAGTAAATGTATTATGTGATGTATATGTTTATGGGCCGGAAGGCAATACGTTATGGGCCGGAAGGCGATATGTTACGGGCCGGAAGGCAATATGTTATGGGCCGGAAGGCGATTATTTTACGGGCCGGAAGGCGAAGTGTTGTGGACCGGAAGGTCAGGGCCTGGAAGGGCGTATGTGTGTAAGTCGTATACTGGGGAACTCACTAAGCATTTATGCTTACAAGTTGTTATGTATGTGTTTCAGGTACTAGCGAGGACCATGGGAAGGCGCCGGCATGATGCATACACACTGCTGCTATTTGAGATCTTGGGGAGTTTATATATGTATTTGATATAAAACATGGAATAAATACTATTGGTTGAATGAAATCACTTTATTTTAAATGAAAATTTTATTTGAAAATTTGCGTTGTTACAATTGGTATCAGAGCCTTGGTTTGAGGGATTCGGGTGTACCTTCGGGTGTAACTGAACTCAAACCGAGGATTTGAGGAAAAATCTTTTAAAAATAATAAAGACATAAATTTTTATAAATGGTAAAGTGGTAAACAAGAACGGAGCAGTGTGTACGATCAGCCAGCATCCGAACGGTAGAGATCCCTAGAATACCTTACAATGTTATGTTATGCACTGAATTATGAATTGTTATGCATGCTAGAAGACTAGGTATTCATGATAGGACTAGAATGGTCTGTTTTGTGATGCCTTAGTCTAGGGAGTTTGCTTATATGAGATATTCGATAGCGTGCAGGTAGATAGTGCATACTAGAGGTAGAGTACTCACTATTCGGGGTTTGGGGAGGAAGATTTGGGCCGAATACTGACACGGTGTGGTCGGTAGTATTGGGCCCGTACTACCGAAGACACCGGGTCGGTGGAAGACCCAAGTAAGAATCCCTGGATATCGGAGACTGAGTAGGGTTGCGTTATCGAGTACAATTGTACTTGATGGAGTCTCTAATAATTTTATGTTGTATTTCAGAGACATCATGGTTACCACACGTCATGGGGCGAGTTCGAGCAGTGTGAGCGACGAGGATATTCGTCAGATGATTCAGGAGGAGGTAGCTGCAGCGATCCGGGCTGAGATCCCGGAGATGTTTGGGTCTATTAAGACCACACTGATGGAGACGTTTGAGGAGCGGTACGCCGCACTGACTGAGGCTGCAGCCGCTGCCGCTACCGCAGCTGTGGCTGCTGCCAGGCTGCAAGGGGGCGATTCGTTGCTGTTCCGGGAATTCAGCAACACGAAACCCCCTGAGTTCGATGGGACGCAGGATCCGATTGCTGCGATGAGGTGGATCGCCGACATTGAGGGGTGCTTCTACACTTGCTCATGCCCGGAGCACCTGAGGGTACGGTTCGCCTTGAACCAGCTCCGTCTGGGAGCGAAGGATTAGTGGAAGTTTGTGACGGCGACCTTCACTCTGGCGGAGATTACAACGGTGACATGGGAGAGGTTTACTGAGATGTTCAGGGACAAGTACGTTCCCCCAGTGGAGAGGGAACGATTGATTCAGGAGTTCTTGACCCTTAAGCAGGGCACTGATTCCGTTGCGGTGGTCACACGGAAGTTTCACGAGAGGGCGATGTTCTGCCCAGAGCTGGTGTCTATAGAGCAGTCACGGATGAGCCGGTATTTAGGCGTTTTGAGGAGGGATATCCGGGAGTTTGTGTCAAACTCCACCTATCGTACTTTCACTGAGCTTCAGGCGAACGCCAGGAAGCGTGAGATCGAGTTAGAGACTCAGGCCAGGGAGGAGGCCGAGTCTCGGCAGGTGGACCGACGACCGGCTCAGTCTCAGCCGGCAGCCAAGCGGATCAAGTCCGCTGATTCGAGGATGGGAGGTCCGAAGGGCCGCACTTGTGGAAAGTGCGGCAAGGGTCATGAGGGGGCGTGTCGAGCTGGTGGTTGCTACAAGTGTGGCGAGGAAGGACACATTGCCAGGGATTGTCCTAAGGGGTTTATGGTTTGCTTTCACTGCAACCAGACAGGCCATCGGAAGGCCGAGTGCCCGCAGCTTCGTCAGGGATCTACACCTACTACCAGGACTACTGAAACCCGACCGGCGAAGGTCGAGGCCCCGAGGGCTCGCGGGAGAGCCTTTCAGCTGACTGCGGAGGAGGTCCGTGCTGCGCCCGATGTTGTGGCAGGTATGCTGTAATTCACGTATTTACTTTAAAGTCGAAATGTTATGCTTATGTTAATGTATGTGTAGGTACTTTTCTTGTGAACTCTATGCCTGCTCTAGTGTTATTTGATTCGGGTGCGAGTAGATCCTTTGTATCTTTAGCTTTTAGTCAGCATATCAGCATTATTCGTGAGCCGTTAAGTCGGCCTCTGAGCGTTTCTATAGCGGCCGAGAGGGTGGTTTGTGCCACGGAGGTTCTTCGGGGATTCGTACTAGAGATTTTTGGGGTTGCGTTTCCGATTGACCTAATTCCTATTGCGATGGGGGATGTCTGTGTCATCGTGGGCATGGACTGGTTGAGCTGATTCAGCGTCATCGACTGTGAGCGCCAGCTGGTGACTATACGAGACCCTAGTGGGGGAGTTCTTACGGTATACGGCGAGGGTACCCGTTCGAGATCAGCTTTTTGTTCGGCCGCTAGGGCGAGGCAATGCCCACAGCAGGGATGTAGAGGTTTTGTGGCGTATGTGATGGATACGCGGGAGGCTTCCGAGAGACCGAGGACAGTGGAGGAGGTTCCAGTGGTGCGCGAGTTTCCAGATGTTTTTCCTGAGGAGTTGCCGGGAGTACCTCCTACGAGGCAAGTAGAGTTTGGTATCGATCTGATTCCGGGGGCTGCGCCTATTGCGAAGGTACCTTACCGTCTTGCACCTCCAGAGATGCAAGAGTTGTCCTCGCAACTCCAGGAGTTGCTGGGGAAGGGATTTATTCGGCCGAGTAGCTCGCCGTGGGGAGCACCGATTCTGTTCGTCAAGAAGAAGGATGGTTCACACCGGATGTGCATTGATTACCGGGAGTTGAACAAGGTGATGGTCAAGAACCGATATCCGTTACCTAGGATCGATGATCTATTCGATCAGTTGCAAGGGGCATCTTGGTTTTCCAGGATCGATTTGAGATCAGTGTACCATCAGGTAAGAGTGCGGGATGAGGACGTCCAGAAGACAGCATTCAGGACGCGGTATGGGCATTACGAGTTCGTGGTGATGCCTTTCGGGCTCACCAATGCCCCGGCAGTGTTCATGGACCTCATGAACAGGGTATGCAGGCCGATGCTGGATCGGTCTGTGATTGTATTTATCGAAGACATCCTAGTGTATTCGCGAACTAGAGAGCAGCATGAGGGACATTTGAGGGAGGTCCTTGAGGTATTGAGGTCGGAGAAGCTATATGCAAAATTCTCCAAATGTGACTTCTGGTTGCGGGAGGTCCAATTTCTTGGACATGTTGTTAATCAGGCAGGGATATTGGTCGATTCGGCCAAGGTGGAAGCAGTGATGAGTTGGGAGGCACCGAAGTCACCTTCCGAGATCAGGAGTTTCCTTGGGTTGGCGGGGTACTATCGGAGGTTTATTAGGGACTTCTCCAAGATCGCGGTACCGCTCACCAGATTGACCCGGAAGGGTGTTACATTCTCATTGGGACCCGAGCAACAGACTTCCTTCGAGACACTACGTCAGAGACTGTGCGAAGCCCCGGTATTAGCCGTCCCGGAGGGGACGGAGGATTTTTTCGTATATTGCGACGCATCGATTTCGGGACTGGGTGCAGTGTTGATGCAGAGAGGCCATGTGATAGCTTATGCATCGAGGCAATTAAAGCCTCACGAGGCGAGATATCCCACGCATGACTTAGAGTTGGGGGTAGTAGTGTTCGCTCTCAAGATTTGGCGTCACTACCTGTACGGGGTTCGTTGTACTATATACACGGACCATTAGAGTTTGAAGTATTTGATGGATCAACCCAACCTAAATATGCGTCAGAGGAGATGGTTGGACGTGGTTAAGGATTATGACTGTGAGATCCTATACCACCCAGGCAAGGCTAACGTGGTAGCCGATGCATTGAGTCGTAGGGCGGAGAGCACTCCATTGCGTGACGTATGTCTGAGACTGACGGTGATGTCTCCAGTATTAGATGCTATTCGTGGGGCACAGGCCGAGGTTGTGAGATCCGAGATGCAGAAGGAAGAGTGGGTCGTTGGGTTAATTTCAGAGTTTGTTAAGGATGGACGAGGACTTCTGACGTTTCAGAGTCGGATTTGGGTACCATTCGTGGGCGGTACGCGTGCTACTTTGATGGAGGAGGCTCATAGATCGAAATTCTCGATCCATCCCGATGCTACGAAGATATATTTGGACTTGAGGAAGGAATATTGGTGGCCTTGTATGAAGAGAGACGTCGCATGGTTCGTTGAGAGGTGTTTGACCTGCCGTAGGGTTAAGGCCGAGCACCAGAGACCGCATGGTAAGTTGCAGCCCTTGGAGATTCCTGAGTGGAAGTGGGAACAGATTACTATAGATTTCATCACCAAATTGCCGAGAACTGCCAGGGGAGTCGATGCAATTTGGGTGATTGTGGATAGATTGACGAAGAGTGCACACTTCCTTGCCATTAGCGAGAGTTCATCAGCGGAGAAGTTGGCGGAGTTATACGTGAGAGAGGTAGTATCTCGGCATGGAGTGCCGATCTCGATTGTTTCAGACCGTGATGTACGCTTCACTTCCAGGTTCTGGAAGAAATTCCATGAGGAGCTGGGTACTAAACTGCATTTTAGTACCACATACCATCCCCAGACAGACGGTCAGAGCGAGCGGACGATCCAGACATTGGAAGACATGCTTAGAGCATGTGTGTTAGACTTCGGGGGTAGCTGGGATGCGCATTTGCCTTTGGCTGAGTTTTCCTACAACAACAGCCATCATTCGAGCATTGGTATGCCACCTTTTGAGTTGTTGTATGGTAGGAGGTGTCGGACTCCCATTTGCTGGGGAGAGGTGGGACAGAGAGTGATGGGCAGTACATAGATCGTACTCCATACGATAGAGCAGATTCAGCAGGTTAGGCAGAGGTTATTGACCGCCCAGAGCCGACAGAAGAGTTATGCGGACAGACGCCGGTCCGAGCTGGAATTCCAGGTTGGTGACTTCGTTCTCCTGAAGGTTTCTCCTTGGAAGGGAGTGATCCGGTTCAGAAAGAGGGGCAAGTTGGGGCCCCGGTTCATAGGTCCATTTCGTGTAATTGCAAGGGTAGGTCGGGTAGCTTATCGGTTGGAGTTGCCAGCAGAGTTGGGACAGATTCACAATACCTTTCACATATCACAGTTGAGGAAGTGTATAGTCGATGAATCGGCAGTGGTTCCGTTAGAGGATATTCAGGTGGATGCGAGCCTGAATTACGCCGAGAGACCGGTAGCTATCAGGGATCGGAAGATCAAGGTTCTATGGAACAAGGAAGTACCTCTGGTGTTGGTTCAGTGGCAACATCGGAAAGGATCGGAGAAGACTTAGGAGCCGGAGCGTGAGATGCGGGAGCAACATCCGGAGTTATTCGCAGAGTGAGACTTCGAGGGCGAAGTCTAGTTCTAGTGGGGGAGATTTGTAACAGCCCGGAATTTCAGGTATTGCTTTAAAACTATTTTTGGGGCATTTTTGGAAGGGACTCGGCGAGTTGGAGCCAGACTCGCCGAGTAGGACCACAGACTTGGTCGCGGGTTCGCGACTGGACTCGATGAGTCCAGATATGGAATCGACGAGTCGACGCTGTTCAGCAGAAACCCTAGCCGTTTGGTTTTGGATCGTATATAACGCCTTTTAGGCCGTCATTGTCCATCTTTTGGCCGATTGAGAAGAACCTAAGCGTCTGTGGACATCTAGAGCAGGAGTGAAGGCTATTGGAACCTTGAAGAATTTGTTAGGCAAGAAGAGGAAGGGTTTTGGCCAAAGGAAGATCAAGGGGATCGAGTTCTGAGGTTTGGGGACACAGAGAGTACGTTTTTCAGGGAGTCTGCAGATCGGCGGATCGAGTGCGAGTGATTTCAAGAGTTGATAGTTTTCATTACCACGAGGTGAGTCTTCTCACTATACTACACCCAGAAGGGTTTGACTGTGAGACCGGAAGGTCGGATATGATATGTGTTATTTATGCTATAAATAGAAATGTAGTTGCTATGCATGCTATGTGTGTTTATGGGCCGGAAGGCAATATGTTATGTGATAGAAAAGTCAGGTATGATATATGATACATCTGTTATATGTGTTAGAGTAAATGTATTATGTGATGTATATGTTTATGGGCCGGAAGGCAATACGTTATGGGCCGGAAGGCGATATGTTACGGGCCGGAAGGCAATATGTTATGGGCCGGAAGGCGATTATTTTACGGGCCGGAAGGCGAAGTGTTGTGGACCGGAAGGTCAGGGCCTGGAAGGGCGTATGTGTGTAAGTCGTATACTGGGGAACTCACTAAGCATTTATGCTTACAAGTTGTTATGTATGTGTTTCAGGTACTAGCGAGGACCATGGGAAGGCGCCGGCATGATGCATACACACTGCTGCTATTTGAGATCTTGGGGAGTTTATATATGTATTTGATATAAAACATGGAATAAATACTATTGGTTGAATGAAATCACTTTATTTTAAATGAAAATTTTATTTGAAAATTTGCGTTGCTACAGTGTCTTGTGTGCTTCGTTCATTACAACGTCTCGGAACCCACCGAACTTTGGTGTCCAGATCCGGTTCGTGAGGTAGCGAGCTTCGTCCTCCTTGACTTCAAGGTTTCTATCAATCTCTCTCAATGCCTCACCTGTCACGTTTTCTGGTTTCAAGGCTTCAAGTTGGGCTTCCTTGATTTGTGTGAACAGGTGCGAATGGATCGCCATTGTCAATGACTTCACCTGGCAACCCGAATATTCTTTTTTGCTTAGTGCATCAGCTACAACATTAGCCTTGCCCGGATCATAGCGGATTTCGCACTCATAATCATTCAGTAGCTCTACCCATCTTCTTTGTTGCATGTTGAGCTCTTTTTGATTTAGAATATGCTGAATAATTTTGTGATCAGTGAAAATTGTGCACTTTGTGCCGTAGAGGTAGTGTCTCCAGATCTTCAAGGCGAACACTACTGCTCTCAATTCGAGGTCGTGGGTAGTATAGTTAACTCCGTGGGTCTTAAGTTGCCTTGACGCGTAAGAGATAACCTTTCCCCTTTGCATGAGCACGCAACCGAGACCTTGACTTGAAGCATCGCAATATACTATGAAGTCATCAATTCCTTATGGAAGAGACAACATCGGTGCACTGCATAGGTCTAGTTTTAGTGTTTGGAAGGCGGCTTCCTGTTTATCTTCCCATTGAAACACCACTCCTTTCTGATTCAGAGTGGTAAGGGGTTTAGCAATCATGGAGAAGTTCTGTATGAACCTTCGGTAGTAGCCTGCTAGTCCCAAAAATTGTAGGATTTCTGTTGGCGTTGTAGGTGATGACCAATTTTCAATCGCCTTGATTTTTTAGGGATCCACGTGTATTCCTTTCTTGCTTACCACGTGGCCAAGGAATCCCACTTCTCGGAGCCAAAATTCGCACTTCGAAAACTTAGCATAAAGTTTCTCGGCCCTTAGAGTCTCTAGAACTACTTGCAGGTGTTGCATGTGCTCTTTTTCGCTCCTCGAATAAACCAAGATATCGTCGATGAACACGATCATGAATATATCTAGGAAGGGTCGGCACACTCGGTTCATCAGATCCATGAACACCGCAAGCGCGTTTTTTAATCCGAATGGCATCACTACGAACTCATAGTGCCCATAGCGAGTTTTGAATGTCGTCTTGGGGATATCTTCTTCTTGAACTCACAGCTGATGATAACCCGAACTCAAGTTGATTTTTGAAAAATAACTTGCTCCTTGGAGTTGGTCGAAGAGGTCGTCGATTCCGGGTAGGGGATATCGGTTCTTGATGGTAAGTTTGTTTAATTCTCGATAGTCGATGGACATGCGAAATAATTCGTCCTTGTTCTTTACAAAAAGGGCTGGTGCTCCCCAAGGTGAAAAGTTCGGTCTAATGAACCCTTTGCTCAATAGTTCATTCAACTGGCTGGACAGTTCTTGCATCTCTGCGGGTGCTAGGTGGTATGGAGCTTTGGCAACGGGGGTAGGAATTAAGTCTATTCGGAATTCGACTTGTCGTGCGAGTGGTACACCTGCCAGGTCTTCTGGGAATACGTCGGGGAAGTTGCGCACCTCGGGAATGTCTTTAATGTCCTTCACTTCTTGTTTCTTATCTATGATGTGGGCTAAGAATGCATGGTATTCCTTTTGGAGGTACTTTTTGGCTTTGAGGCAAGAAATGATTTGCAAATTTTCACTGGGTTTATCGCCATAGATGAGAAGGGTTTCGCCGTTTGGAAGATTAAGGTGAATGGCCCTTTCGTAACATAGAATGTCGGAACGATGAGAGATTAACCAATCCATACCAATGATGATGTCGAAACTTTTTATGGTGACTGGCATTAGATCGATTTTGAACGAGTGGTTATGTAGAGTGAGGGTACACCCTATGTATATATTATTAGTACGCTCATCCTTTCCGTTTTCCATTTCTACGACGTATGAATCTTTTAATGATTGGGGATTTTGTTTTAGTATTGATTTGAATTGGTGGCTCACGAAACTCCTCTCTACTCCACTATCAAATAGTACGCATGCATAAGAGTTATTGAGGAGAAACGTACCAGTAACCACTGTAGGATCCTCGATTGCTTCCCCATGTCGTATCGCCACGACTCTCCATACACCTTTAGCATTAGGGGCTTGTGCCTTGGGGCAGTTCCTCCTGAAGTGCCTCTCTTCACCATATCCATAGCAGGTTTGGCTTGCCCCTGAATTTGGCAACTTGGTTGATCGGTCGCGCTGGCACTTTACAGAAACGAGCGGTGTGCCCCTTCTTGTCACAGTTTTTGCAGTGCATTTCCCGACAAGCACCATTATTGTGGAAGTTGCACTTGTTGCACTTAGGGAGATTTCCTGCATGTTGCTTTGCTGGTCTCGGAGTGGTAGCAGTGGTGGTAGCATGGATAGCAACAGTCTGTTGCTTCTAGGCGGGGTCCTGCATCGGTTGCTTCCTTTTATTGTTCCAGAACTTTCTCTTGTTGTTCCCTCCCTTTGCTTGATCGGAGGTGGTTGACACCGTGACATGACTAGCCCGATGATCAATGAGTTGCTGTGCCAGCTCCTTTGCACTGTCAAAAGTGGTTGGCTTTGAGGCCAGCACGTTATCTTGAATCTGGGGTGATAGGCCCCAGAGATATCGTTCCACCTTCTTGTTTTCCGGGGTAACCATCGCAAGACAGAGGAGTACTAGATCATTGAATCGGGCGGTGTAAGCTGCGAGGTCAGAGCCCGTCATCTTGAGGTTCCACAATTCCTGTTCCATTTTTTGCACCTAACCCCTAGGGTAATATTCCTTCATCATCATAGTTTTCAAGTCTTCC
This sequence comes from Lactuca saligna, assembly GCF_052625555.1. Lineage (NCBI taxonomy): Eukaryota > Viridiplantae > Streptophyta > Magnoliopsida > Asterales > Asteraceae > Lactuca > Lactuca saligna. The sequence goes on from NC_136419.1 coordinate 208,455,285, forward strand.
CAACTTAACGAGTTAGCCACGGAGAGTGTCAGAGATTTTATGTGGCCATTCCACCAATTGAGGGCGCTGCCGGAGAATGTGCAAGCTGCGAATTTGACTTTGTCTGATTCGGGGCATGCACAAATCTCGAAGATGGATTCAGTCTTCTCGAACCACTACATCAAAGCGATGACGCCCCTGCTTCCATTAAAAGAATCAGGTTTGCGATTTGTGAAGTCTTTATAGGAAAATTCTTTCGAACGCCCTTGGCTATCCCCTTGAGTAGAGATGTTAATACCACTCCCTGTCCTCCTGGCACCGTCAGTGCTAATTTGGGACAAAGCAGCTACCACTGCAGCTGTAATCGCAGCCTGGAACATAACGGGATCAAACTGCGGAGGCGGCGGGGGTGAATTTTTTTGTGTTCACTCAGTGCATCTAGCAGATCTACGAGGTTGCATTTTTCTGTCATAGAATTTTCAAATATAAAAGGGACATCAGTCTTTTAGTAATTAGATGTAAGTCGAGTGTCGTGAAAATAGTTCATTGGTTTTCAAGTATAGTATTTCCCAACTTCCATATGTTTGCATTAGCAAGTAATTCATAGAAAAAGTTTATGCAATTAAACTTATGAATTAAATAGTGATGACTCAAACAGATTCATGTGTTCGGTTCCGTGTCTTACTCACTCCTAAGATTCGTTTGATGTACCTCAGTTATGCGTAATTAAAATTTTAATAAACTATTGATACTAATGAGTCTGCCCTAAGTCCACAACCAAACAAACAACAGGTCCTAAGGCGGACTCATCATTTCTTGGTCGATTACTACTTTAATTACACATAACAGTGAGGCACACTTAAAATCTTAGAATTATCACTTGTAAATTGTTTGTAATACCACATAGTAAATCTCATGTCAACATTCAATGAAGTAAAATGCATGCCAAATTCAATGATAATATTTTAGTACATATTGTTTTGAGAAAATTTGATCTCACAAGGGTCTACATTACATCAATGCAAAAGATAGTTTTGACAGCACAAAAGCCTTTTGAATAGTGTAATCACTTAGTCGCAAGCTCAACCTACATACAAAAGAGTTGCACCAATGCACGCTCAGAAACCTATACTACGAAGATGTGTGAGTAGTATTGAGTGTTACTCACGACGATCCTTCCCTGGTGGAGCTTGGGATGATGTCGATGCACCTTGTAGTTCCGCCAGTCTCCGTTCGGTTGCAACCATTCTCTCCTCGAGCACCCTGTATCTTTACTGATACTCCCTAGTTTCTACTCGAGCAGTGAGAAGGTCTTGAACAAGTTGGTCTCTATTATGGGAGTCTCGTTCTAAGTATCTGGTGTGAGCAGTGGTAGATTCTACGATGGCAATCAGCTCTCGGACCTGTTCGGTCGTCATCCTACCACGATCATCCATACTTGCTATCCATTGAGTCATGATGGGGAGGGCTCTATCAGCCAGTCCCCCGTGGATGAGGTTGTAATAACCACTTTGGTCACCATATGGTGACTATTGGCGTTGTTGTCCGCTCCACCTTTCGATCGTTGTTGTCCAATGGGGCTCAGGCCTGTTGTATCTAAAGCAGTGTGCGGGCACCCTCGCGATGTAAGGAGGGTTGAAGACTTTCGGTTCTTCTTCAATTTCATTCTCAACCATGACTATCTCATCATCTTCCTCTTCTTCATCTTCATTTTCCTCCTCTTCCTCTTGTTCTTCTTCGGATTCCTCCTCTGGATCCTCTTCGGGATCCTCTTCGATTTGTTGCTCGGGCTCTTCCTCGATCCATCCAGCATTTCCCTAATTGGGAAACTATGGGTCCCCTGGTAGGTGAAATCCTGCCATGTTGTCTGTACGAGAATAGGGCTGTAAGTAGCATGCAACGGTTGATAATAATAATATTGTGCTATAGCAATCATACAAATATTCCTATAATATTTTGAATGTTTAAATTTTGTCCTTAATGCATTCCTTGTAGAGTGAAGTTAGGTTATTAGATTTGTTGTCCACTATAACTATCCCTTAGTATACGTAAATCACTCCTCGGAAAGATATAGTTGATCAGGCTATATCCATCCTAGACTCGATTCACATATACTAAGGCATACTCATGGTGTACAACTCCTCTTCTTTTAGTTTATGTTCTTCTAGTTATGACACTACGCAAGTATGTAATGCATGTAGGTATACTTTTAAAAGATAAACACTATTTATTTTCCAAAAGTATTCCCCGTTAAAATGTTTTAAAATTAGAGACTTTTAGTCCTAAATGTGTTTGTAGTTTGTATATCTTATGTGGTTTGATATACTTAATTCACTATAAACCGTGCTCTGATACCAATCTGTCACACCCCAAACCAAGGATGGCGGAAGTGTTCGTGGGGTGGAGGACTTCATGTATAGTATCATAACCACAAATGTAATAGTAATTTAAGCAAACACAACCAACATATATATAATTGAAAGAGTTACATAATTGTATGAATTAAATGTTTCCAAATCAATTACAATATATTGACAAAACATCAAAGTTCTAAATAAATTCAAAAATTTGAAGATACCAAAAATCAAACAACAAGGTGGTGAATTCACAGAAATCAAAGATCAAATGTCAAAGAAATAAAGAATTCCAAAGAGCTCCAATATGGTATCTTAAATTGTAATTATCTAGATTATGTATGCTTGGGTTGCTCAACCAAAAATACCTTGAGGTTAAGAGGTTTTATGAGGATGGATTCGGAGGGATGCATAAAATGAGCATAGTTCGGGGTGAGTGGGTGAATGTTTATGAGGATTGTGATTATTTGGAGTATGGGGGTATTTAGGAAAATTTTAGACACAAATACATGCATTGCAGTCTTGGCATAATGGCTGGGTTAGACGGGATTTGTCATATGTGGTTCTAATGTGTTAAAATTCAGTTTTGCTTGGGGGCAAGCAAAAGTCAAGTGTGGGGTATTTTGATATTTGCATAATTAGTCATATGTTAAGGATACATTTTTATTCATTTTTAGCTAATTATGTGCATAATGTGGACAAAAGGTACTTAATAATGCTTAAATTTTGTTTTTAGTCCAAAACACATGCTTGGAAGTAAAAGGGAACAAGGAGAAGCGATTAGAGACCAAAGAATGAAGAATGAGGAACAAAAACACACTAACTCGGCGAGTCCTTGAGGCTACTTGGCGAGCACCCAAGAATATTCCAGAACATAAGTCAATACTCCTAGCAATAGACGAATTTTATGCATCTACTCGGCGAGTTGGGTGTTCTACTCGCCGAGTACCCCCTGTTTGGTGATAATTATAAATTCCAAACCCTTATCCGAATGGAAGGACTTCTGGCATTTTTGGGGAGCTACATCTGTGAAAAAGAACCCTTTGAAGAGCTGAGAAACCCTAACCTTTGATCCTTTGAAGAATCAAGGCAATCTAGGTCATACATTCCACTTAATCTTAGGAATTAAGCATGTCTACCCTAGTTGAATTTGTTTTTGAGTTTGTTTTAACTATAACTATGAACTAAATTCATTTTGTTTCTCTTGGGGAAGACCAAGTTACTCCTATGGTTTAATTATTACTTTTTGATTGATTGTTTATTGGTGATCTTATTAAATTAAGTTTGTTAAAGAACCTTATGCATTAACCACAACTATTTTCTGTTAATTGGAAGACAATTAAGCTGCATGAACATCTCTTAGTTGTTAACCTCATATATTTATGTGAACACTTTATCATATGCCTAGGAATAATGAATATGAAACTAGGATTAATTAGAGAATTGGTAAATTAATGTGTGAGCTTGTTTGAGAAACAACAAACAAGAGGTTTATTGAAACACCAACTTGATTAACTAATTACAAATCTTATTTAATCCAAATAATTGAACTAGGGAATTAATTAGTTTAAACAATTGGCCACTGCTTGAATTGATTATTTGTCTAAGGGTTAAGAGTAATGAACATGAACCTAACCACTATAGTTGGTAACCAATAACAATTGATTTATCATATAAATAACCATAGGAGTGAATTGGTTGAACCTAAATAGAAACCCTTTATTAAATTTGGTGAATTTGTTATTTGTCTTGATTGTTTAGTTAATTAAGTACTTCAGTGGTGTGTTTAAGTTTCTAGTCTTGTAAAACTAGAGAAAACCCTTTTACTTTTATTAATTGCTTAGTTAGAATTAGTTATTTGATTAATTTCTGTTCCCTGAGTTCGACACCCTACTTATTCAACTATACCACTAAAAGACAGGTTCACTGCCTTTGTGTGCCTAATTTATCAACTAAAAGTAGGATTAAAACTAGTTCGTTTCACACACATCAAGTTTTTGGCGTTGTTGCTGGGGAACGGTTCAAAAAAAAATTAATCTAATTCCTAATTATTTCGATCCTTTGTGTGAGTTTACTGGCACAAAGTTAATTTATTGCATTTTAGTAGTTAGTAGTTACGTTTTAGCATCTGTTTTAGTTTTTATATTTAGCTTAGTTTGTTTTTAAAATTGAACTGCTACTCGCCAAGTGCATTCGCACCTACTCCGCGAGTAGAGTATTATTTTGCATTTAATTTTTGTTTTTTTAAGTTGCATTTTTTGTTCTTTTTACGTTTTTATCTTGTTTTATTTCAGGACTTTCATGACCAGAGGATCAAACACTCCACTAGTACCCCTGTTTGAAGATCCAGAATCTGCATTGAGAAAGAACAGAGGAAAGGACGTGGAGAGCTCGAATACACCTAAGAAGTCACCTTTGTCCTACTTGAAGACTGTTTTTGGGAAGAAAAAGAGTAGCAAAGCAGGTGCATCCAGCGCATCTTTAGCAAGTGAAGACCCGATCAAGGAAGACACCGAGTACGTCACCGAGGAGGAAGAAGAACCTACATACGGGCATGACTCTGATTCCTGCGATGAGTTAGGTCTTACCATGGCTAACATTGATGAAATCCCCATGGGAGAGTGGAAGAAGAGGATCCGTGATGACACCAGCCCAGGACTTGTACCACCCGTAATTCCCGCTACTACTACGTTCGAGCTAAAGGGCAACATACTCACTCTGCTAAAGAAAATTCTTTTTTATGGAAAAGACCACGAAGATGCCTACAAGCATTTGGATGAAGTCAATGATGTAGCTGATTACTTTAATGTTCCAAATGTGCCTCGCTAGACTCAGCTACTTCGCATGCTCCCAGTGACATTCAAAGGTGCTACAAAAGATTGGCTCAAGTCACTTCCCCCGGGTCAGTCACCACATGGGCCAAGATGAAAGAAGAATTTATTGATCACTTTTGCCCACCTTCCAAAATAGCCAAGTTGAAGAAGGCCATTGCTAACGTTGAACAAAAAGCTGGAGAGTCGCTATATAAAGCTTAGGAGAGGTATAAGAACCTGCTAAGAAATTGCCCACACCATGACCTTAATAGCCAACAAGAAGTCTCCATCTTCTATGATGGAGTCAATGTCACAACCAGGAAGTTACTTGACTCGTAAGGGCCGCTCACAAAGAAGCCACCCCCGATGATCAAGGACTTGATTGAAGAATTCTCTAAGCATTCTAGAGAATACCACAATCCAAGAAATGATATTACTAGGGGAGCCGCATATGCAGCTACTGAAGACTTGTACACGGTCATGGCTATGCTGAAAACCATGGATAGGAGGATGGATAAAATGGATCAAACGATCCATGCTATTCGGGTGGGTTGTGAAAATTCTAATGGACCTCATCTTACTAGAGACTATGACTTGGATGAAAATGGCAACAAAAAGGTGCAAGTATGTTACTCAAGTGGGGACCGATATGATGAAGATTGGTGAAAACCAAAGAAAGAGTGGCTCCCTTATGAAGAGTACAAGAAGGTTAAAGAGGAGAAGTACAAGTAGAAAGGAAGAGGTTTTTACCAAAAGGAGGAGCCCGCACAAGAAAGAAAACCAAGTTTGGAAGAGATGCTTACCAAATTTGTAGCTGCTTTAGAAAAGAGACATAGTGATCATGATGCTGCAATTCAAGAAACAAGAACCATGCTTAGAAACCAGCAAGCATCTATCCACAACATAGAAACGCAGCTAGGGCAACTTGCTCAACAAATCAACCAAAGATCAACAGGCGAACTTCCTAGTAAAACCAAAAATAACCCATAAGGTGTACACATAAATATAGTCACAACAAGAAGTGGGAAGATAATCACTCCTCTAGCCCCTATTCAAAATGAAGCACCCGAAGAATTGCAGAAAGAGGATGCAGAAATTCAAGATCAAAATCAAAATCTGCATGGAACAGAGCCTACTCACCGAGTCCAGAATATGGACTCGATGAGTCCACTACCAAACTCGAAAGAGCAGATCCCTGAAAAGACCTACCAGCCTCCATTTCCATACCCAGCTCGAGCTAAGAGAGAGAGGCAGGAAGAGGAGTACCAGAAGTTTCTTGATCATATCAAAGCTCTTCAAATCAACATACCCTTCATCGAAGCTGTCGCACAAATGCCAAAATATGCAAAATTCCTTAAATAACTCACAAATAGAAGGAAGATGGAGGAAGTGAAAAGGGTAGTTCTTAACGAAAACTACTCAGCTGCCATGCTAAAGAAGCTACCAAAGAAGAAGGGTGACCCGGGGAGCTTAACTTTGCATTGCCAATTTGGTAACTTGGCTACCATTCATGCTTTAGCCGATTCAGGAGCAAGTGTAAACCTCATGCCATATTCATTCTTCAAGAAGCTGGATCTCCCGGAACCAAGACCAATTTGTATGGCAATTCATTTAGCAAACAAGACAGTCACATTTCCAAGAGGCATATGTGAAGACTTACTGGTCAAGGTGGAAAAGTTTGTATTTCCCGTAGATTTCATAATTCTAGATATGGAGGCGGATCCTTAAGTCCCGATCATCCTCGGAAGACCCTTCCTCAACACTGCAAGTGCTATAGTAGACATGAGGGACTCGAAGCTTACTTTGCGGTTAGGAGATTATTCAGTCACTTTTGGGGATGATCAAGCTATGAAGTATGCAAGGAATAGTGATGACATGGCATTCTCAATTGACATGCTTTATGAATTAATGGAGGAATGAAAAAGTGAAGATTCCAACAAGTCCACAATCTTTTATGAAGAATTTGATGTTGAAAAAGACTTAATGGAGATAGAGAGGCTGCTGGAGGAAGCTGAGTTTGAAGAATTGATGAAACAATCTGACAGTTCAATTCGCTGAGTAGGGCCCAGCTACTCGCCGTCCATGCTTAGAGAAAATGGAATTCGTGAATTCAGTTGACAACTCGCCGAGTCCCTTACCTGCACTCGGCGAGTACAACCAACAGAACCCAAAAACCGAGCTCAAAACGTTACTAGAATATTTGGAGTATGCTTTCCTTGAAGATGGCCATCAAAATCCTGTTATTATAGCATCTGACCTTTCCAAATCTAAGAAGGAAGAACTAGTTCAAGTTTTGAAGAAGCGAAAGCGGGCCGTAGCATGGAGCATTACCGACATCAAGGGAATAAGCCCCTCTTATTGTTCTCACAATATTAATCTGGAAGAAGGAGCAAAGCCGGTTGTACAGCACCAAAGACGATTAAACCCAAATATGAAAGAAGTGGTCAAGAAGGAAGTGGTCAAGCTTTTAGATGTGGGGATTATATATTCCATTTCTGACAGTCCTTGGGTGAGTCTGGTCCAAGTGGTGCCCAAGAAAGGAGGGATGACAGTCATAACCAACGAAAAGAATGAGCTTATTCCAACACGAACGGTAACTAGTTGGAGAGTGTGCATCGGTTATCGAAAGATAAACGATGCCACTCGTAAAGACCATTTCCCCTTACCTTTTATTGATCAAATGTTAGAAAGATTATCGGGCCATAGTTATTATTGCTTTCTAGACAGATTTTCGGGTTATTTCCAAGTACTCATAGACCCAATGGACCAAGAAAAGACCACATTTACTTGCCCAAGTGGGACTTTTGCTTATCGACGCATGCCCTTTGGGCTATGCAATGCACCCGCGACATTTCAAAGGTGTATGACAGCCATATTCCATGATATGTTGGAAATCTTCATGGAAGTCTTTATGGACGATTTTTCTGTTTTTGGATCTTCCTTCCATGATTGTCTTACAAATCTTGACGTAATGCTTGCTAGGTGTGAAAAAACTGACTTAGTCCTCAATTGGGAGAAATGTCACTTTATTGTCAAGGAGGGTATAGTTTTAGGCCACAAGGTTTCCAAATTGGGAATTGAAGTAGATTGGGCAAAGATTGACACCATTGCCAAATTACCCCCACCAACTAATGTGAAGGGCATTAGAAGTTTTCTAGGCCACGCGGGTTTTTACCGGCGTTTTATAAAAGATATTTCTAAAATAACAAGACCTCTAATACAATTGCTTTTAAAGGATGCACCATTTAATTTTACTAAAGAGTGCTTAGAGGCATTTGAATTCTTAAAGGAAAAATTGACTAATACCCCAATCATTATTGCTCCAAATTGGGATTTACCATTTGAAATAATGTGTGATGCTAGTGACTTTGCATTAGGAGCTGTCCTTGGTCAAAGGGTTGATAAGCACTTTCGACCCATTTATTATGCTAGTAAAACTTTAAATCCGGCCCAAGAGACTTATACCACCACGGAAAAGAAATTATTAGTTGTGGTGTACGCTTTTGATAAATTCTGCCCTTATTTAGTTTTATCTAAAACAACTGCTTTTACTGACCACTCTGCTATCAAGTATTTGTTTGCCAAACAGGATGCCAAGCCAAGATTGTTACGATGGGTTCTACTTCTTCAAGAGTTTGACATAGAGATATGCAAAAAAAAGGTAATGGAGAATGTTGCAGCTGACCACTTGTCAAGGCTTGAAAACCCGCAACTGCAAGAAGATAGAGTTGGAAATGACTTTCCGGACGAGTACATTATGGTGACCGTGGGAGAAGAACTATAGTTCGCAAATATAGCTAATTACTTAGCTAGCAAATACATCCCAAAAGATCTTACCAGCCAACAAAAGAAGAAATTCTTCTCCGAAATAAAGTATTACTTTTGGGATGAACCATATCTTTTCCGAAGGTGCGCAGATGGAATCATACGAAGATGCGTGTTCGGGAATGAAAGCCGGAAAATTTTGGAGCATTGTCATAGCGTGTCCACGGGTGGACATCATGGAGCACATTACACTGCTAAGAAGATCTTTGACAATGGGTTTTACTGGCCCACGATTTTTAAAGATGCAGCCCAATTTGTCAAAGACTGTGATGCATGTCATAGAACGGGAAACATTTCATCTCGAAATGAAATGACACAACATAGTATTCAAGTGTGCAAACTATTTGATGTGTGGGGGATCGATTTCATGGGACCGTTTCCCATGTCAAAAGGCAACAAATACATATTTGTGGCAGTGGATTATGTATCCAAGTGGGCGGAGGCACAAGCTTTGCCAACTAATGATGGTCGGGTGGTGGTACGTTATTTAAAGAAGATATTTTCAAGATGTGGAGTCCCGAAAGCCCTCATAAGTGACCGAGACACTCATTTTGCCAATAATCAACTAGAGAAGGTGCTAAGGAAATATGGGGTAACCCATAAATTTTCTACATCTTACCATCCACAAACTAGTGGAAAAACCGAAGTGACGAATCGAGCCTTAAAGAGAATCTTGGAGAGATCGGTGGGGAGCAATCAGAAAGAATGGTTGGATAAGCTAGATGATGCACTTTGGGCCTTCCGTACAACTTTCAAAACACCTATTGGTACTACACCATATAGTCTAGTTTATGGAAAGCAATGTCATTTACCGGTGGAGATCGAGCACAAAGCTTTTTAGGCTTTAAAAATGTGCAACTTCAACATGGTGGAGCTCAAGAACAACCGGTTAATGCAAATGAATGCTCTAGAGGAACTTAGAAATGATGCTTACACTAGTTCTTTAATCTATAAAGAGAAAACCAAGAGTTGACATGACAAGAGGATCAAGGAAAATAAAGAATTTCATGAAGGGCAAAAGGTGTTGCTCTTTAATTCAAGACTAAAACTCTTCTTGGGCAAACTCAAGTCAAGATGGGATGGTCCTTTTCTAGTGAAGAAAGTGTTTCCACTTGGTGCTATAGAGTTATTATCAAAAGACGGTACCCCTATCAAGGTCAATGGACATAGGGTTAAAAGCTATGAAGAAGGAGTCCCAAGGAATGAAGGTATGGAAGAGTTATCGTTGCCGGAAGGGATTGCAGCAACATAGAATGGGAGGAGTCTAGCTAATGACTCCTTAAAAAAGAAGCGCTTCCAGGAGGCAACCCGAGTTTAGAGTTTTCTTTTCTTTTTCCTTTATTTTCTTTTTAATTTCTTAGGATTTGTTTCATTCGTCTTCTTAAAATATGTCTAAATGATTGCTTGCGGGCAAGCCATGCATAGAGTGTGGGGTGGTGGGTTGAAATAAGAAAAAAAATTCAATTTTTTTCAAACTGCAAGCTTTACTCGCCGAGTACCATCAATCTACTCGACGAGTACTTATTAAAATACCCATAAAATTGCGAACATGCATATCTACTCGACGAGTAGAACTTTTATACTCGGCGAGTAGACAACTTACACAGACGGCTTATAATCTGTAAAAGACGGTTTTCACTCATTTTACCCACACACTCGTCGTGCACAGCCACTCTCAAGCCATTCCTTCAATTTTTGTTGAATTTTCAACTTTCAAGAGTAAAGGTATGATTTTTAAACTTAATACTTATCAAAAATTAAAGCTTTATCACTTCTCAGCCTTTATTTTGTTTAAAATTCAGATTTGGGGGTTTCCTCAATTTCTAGGGTTTTGATTTTACTATGAATTAGGAGGTTTTAGGAGAAATTTCTTTTGAGTGTTTATTGGACTTAGTACAGTAAACAATGCAAAATTGGTGTTTTAGATGACCCATATATATACGACATCAATCTGGTCCCGATGTTCATACTACTCGCCGAGTAGTTCATCAACTCGGCGAGTAGGATGATATACATATCTATTTTGTTCGATTTAAATTATTAGGTGTTGTTTTTTTGTTCTTTCTTAATATTATTCTGCAGGTACCATGTCCAGAAAAGGTCAAACTTCAAGAGAGGGAAGCCAAGGGGACATCCCGTGGCTCTCTTTTCGACAAATCACCTCTAAATCATCTCAAGCCCGCACCAAAAACAAATTAGAAGCTTTGAAGAAAAAAAAGATCCACTTACCTAATGCAGTGGACTGGGATTGGCTGGGGAAGGTTGGATTGGAAGAGGAATTGACACCATATTTGGTGAAAGAATGCAAAATGGGGGATTCATCCATCATATGTGATGGTTGGTTACAATTATTCAAAATTCAAGAACCGGTCTTCGCTGAATTATGTTGGGAATTCTTTGCTACCATGTCATTCTGAGGTGGTAGTGAGTATTATAATCCCACTATAATTTCCTTTTCTCTTGGTGGGGAGCTGCGACGATGCAGCATGGCTGAGTTTTCATGGAGGTTTGGCATCTATGAGCAAAGTACTATGTTAAATGAAGACTTTGAAGCTTTCTTGGGGAATTGCCACAAAGATATCCCTGAGGTAGTGGTTGCTTCTACCTGGTGGAGTACTATTGCTAACCGGGTATACATCCCATCTACCACACAGGAGGGCAACATTCATTCACTGATCCACAATCTCATTCATCGTTTCATCGCTAGCACGATTAATATGCGAAAAGGACGATGACAAGGTCCCGACCCTTGACATCTTCTATCTTTGGAGTATTATTACTCTCGATGTATTCTGCAATCTCCCCTATTTCATAGCCAAATATCTTGCGGAAGGGGCTGTTAAAGAGAAGGTGACCTCCAAAATCAATGGAGGGATGTTTGTGACAAGGCTTGCAAGATCATTTGGGGTATTGGATTTGCAAGAGGCAAGGGCGCTGATGGTCATTTCTCCCCCTCTGTTCAACACTACACTATATAGGAGGGCAAGGATTATGGAGAAGTTTGGAGATTCTTATTCTATTCCACATGTGGATGAGCCGGTTATCCCCGAGGAGCCAGGACAGTGGGTGAGGTAACAGAGTGAGCGGGTACGAGAAGACCCACCGGTTATTCCAGTGGATGAAAAGAATGATGGGTGGAACCAAGTTGAGTACCGGCGATACTTGGATGATTTAGGAAGAGGGGTTAATTATAATAATCAATCATTTGAATATCTTTCCAACAAATGCATATTGCTCCGAGACCCGGACCCAGTTATCCCTACATTATGAATTGGGAGGAAAGGATAAGGAGAGGCAATGAAGGAGGAAGTGGAGCTGGAGGAGCTGACATGGAGGAAGAAGATTGAAGATTTTATGTTATGTTTTTTTTATTTATGGTGTTTGATTTGAACAAATGTAGAGCTTGGATGATTTTGTTTCTTTTAGGACTTTTATTGCTGTCACTTTTGGTTGCATATTTTTTGAGGTTTGGAAGGTTAGGATGCATATAGAAGTTTTAAGGGTCAAGGTTCAAGTGAGGAAGTGAGGAATGTTCAAATAAGAGTGTGAAGTTTTGTCATTAAGGTTGAGTCTATTAGAGTTGGGAGTGATGAGTGTTGTAGCTGAAGTGTTAGAGGAAGAGTCAATGAATTATCCCAATTCAAAACCTTAATCGAGAAGAAAACAAGTTGAATAGTTTTTTGGCAATACAGTACCTACTCGCCGAGTGCACAACTTCTACTCGGTGAGTGCATGGGTAATTACGTGATATAACTGCAAGTTAAGCTCAAACTCGCCGAGTACACGATACTACTCGCCGAGTAGATCGACATTTTTTGAGTTCCAAAGTTGTTTTGAGCACTTTCATTGCAGTACTGTGAGGAGTTGTTACTGGAGGTTTCTAGGAGCTTTGTACAACATTTTCGAGTTATTTGTATGTCTACCACATGAGATTTTGACACCCAAGACATGGATGAGCTGTTTCCATGTCTAAAGTTAATTGAAGATGGAGTTAAGAGAAGATATATCAACCTAACGACTGCTACCCCAGGGGAGTTTGTTCCAATTCTCTCTATATTTCATATTTTTATTTTTGCATGATATGCAATGAGGGCATTGCATAAAATAAGTGTGGGGTAGGGGTTGGTCACATATTAGTAAATTTATAATTATAATATCCTAATTTAGGCCAATTTAAAAAAAAAAATCAACTCTTGCATACCAAAAATATGACTTAGGAATTAATTTAGAAAATGTTGGTAAAAAGCAATTAGGATTCCATGTTAGAACTGTGTTGATAATTGCATGAAAACCCAAATTTTTAGTTGAGCCTATATACGTTCTAGTGCATTTGTGGCTTCCTTATTCCAGTGAAATCATGGGACAAAAACACGACCTCGCTCAGCCCAAAGGATGGAATATGTTTAGCATCGTGTACCAGAAATGTATCTAGGAAAATTATTATCTTTAGCCAATAAAGGTTGAAGTTGAGCGCCCCTGGTTAAGCATGTAGGGTTTTGAGTGAAAAAAAGTGAGTTACATGTTAAAAAAAAAAAGAGAGAATTACAAGAAAAGTTTGAAGAATTTTTGGAGCATCAATGTTAAGTATGAAATTAGAAGATCAAAGTTCTAAAGAAATTCAAAAAGTTGAAGATACCAAAAATCAAACAACAAGGTGGTGAATTCAAAGAAATTAAATATCAAATGTCAAAGAAATAAATAATTCCAAAGAGCTCCAATATGGTGTCATAAATTGTAATTATCTAGATTATGTATGCTTGGGTTGTTCAGCCAAAAATACCTTGAGGTTAAGAGGTTTTCTGAGGATGGATTCGGAGGGATGCATAAAATGAACATAGTTCAGGGTGAGTGACCGAATGTTTATGAGGATTGTGATTATTTGGAGTATGGGGGTATTTAGGAAAAATTTAGACACAAATGCATGCGTTGCGGTCTTGGCATAATGGTTGGGTTAGATTGGAGTTGTCATATGTGGTTCTAATGTGTTAAAATTCAGTTTTGCTTTGGGGCAAGCAAAAGTCAAGTGTGGGGTATTTTCATATTTGCATAATTAATTATACATTTAGCATACATTGTTATTCATTTTTAGCTAATTATGTGCATAATGTGGAAAAAAAACGTACTTAATAATGCTTAAATTTTGTTTTCAGTCCAAAAAACATGCTTGGAAGTAAAAGGGAACAAGGAGAAGTGATTACAGACCAAAGAATGAAGAATGAGGAACAAAAACACACTAACTCGGCGAGTCCTCGAGGCTACTCGGCGAGTACCCAAGAATATTCCAGAAGATAAGTCAAGACTCCTGGCAATAGACAGATTTTATGCATCTACTCGGCGAGTTGGGTGTTCTACTCGCCGAGTACCCCCTGTTTGGTGATAATTATAAATACCGAACCCTTATCCGAATGGAAGTACTTCTGGGATTTTTGGGGAGCTGCATTTGCGAAAAAGAACCCTTTCAAGAGTTGAGAAAGCCTAAGCTTCGATCCTTTGAAGAATCAAGGCAATCTAGGTAATACATTCCACTTAATCTTAGGAATTAAGCATGTCTAGCCTAGTTGAATTTGTTTTTGAGTTAGTCTTTACTATGACTATGAACTAAATTCGTTTTGTTTCTCTTGGGGAAGACCAAGTTACTCCTCTAGTTTAATTATTACTTTTTGATTGATTGTTTATTGGTGATCTTATTAAATTAAGTTTGTTAAAGAACCTTATGCATTAACCACAACTATTTTCTGTTAATTGGAAGATAATTAAGCTGCATGAACATCTCTTAGTTGTTAACCTCATATGTTTATGTGAACACTTTATCATATGCGTAGGAATAATGAATATGAAACTAGGATTAATTAGAGAATGGGTAAATTAATGTGTGAGCTTGTTTGAGAAACCAACAAACAAGAGGTTAATTTAAACACCAACTTGATTAACCAATTACAAATCTTATTTAATCCAAATAATTGAACTAGGGAATTAATTAGTTTAAATAATTGGCCATTGTTTGAATTGATTAATTGTCTAAGGGTTAAGAGTAATGAACATGAACCTAACCACTATAGTTCGTAACCAATAACAATTTATTTATCATATAAATAACCATTGGATTGAATTGGTTGAACCTAAACAGAAACCCTTTATTAAATTTGGTGAATTTGTTATTTGTCTTGATTGTTTAGTTAATTAAGTGCTTAAGTGGTGTGTTTAAGTTTCTTGTCTTGTAAAACTAGAGAAAAACCCTTTTACTTTTATTAATTGCTTAGTTAGAATTAGTTATTAGATTAATTTCCGTTCCCTGAGTTCGACACCCTACTTATTTAACTATACCACTAAAAGACAGGTTCACTGCCTTTGTGTGCTTAATTTATCAACTAAAAGTATGATTAAAACTAGTTCGTTTCACACACATCAATCATTCAAAGGGATTGGGTGATCATCTTCTGGTTCTTCTTCCAACCATCCTGCATTGCCGTGGTTGGGGTAGTACGGGTCTCCGGGAAGATGGAATCCAGCCATTATATCTACGCGAGAAAAGGGATAAGAAAAAAATTAATAGACGAACTAACTAGATAATTATAAGATGATCTTTATCAGTTACTCCAGCACTTATTTAGAGCATACTAGTTATATGTATTCCAAAACATGATAGACCTTTGAATATGTGATCCTAACTCTAAGTCCACAACCAAACAAGGAACATAAAGTAAAGCAAAGATCACAGATTTCAAGTCTATGACATCCTAGTTACATATAACCTTATCGTATCCACTAAACAAATATTGACACACTAATAAAGACCTTTAGTTCTCAGACAAGTAATTATAGTAACACAAAATACTCGTATAGTATTTTAAGTTTATGTTCTATTCTACTGTTCTTATTGTAGTAGTGTTGGTAAGTTTTTAGACTTGTTGCAACTTCACAACCATACTTAGACACATGCTAATCACTCCTCCGATAATGTAGTTGATCAGGCTACATCTTCCCAGGGTTGACCATATGTCTCTAAGTCTACCTGTGCTGCCCAACAATTGTAATACTTTTGTTCTGTCCTAGTGACACTGGTTTTAGAATGAATGCAGGTATGTATACTTGGTTAAATATTTTATTATTTAAAAGTATAAACTCTTTATCAGAGTATTTTAATACTGCTTGTGTTTATAGTTCGTATATCTTTTATGCGTTGATATACTCGATTCACCATAAACAAAGCTCTGATACCAATCTGTCACACCCCAAAAAACCGGAACGGCGGAATCGTTTGGGGGTAGAGGACATCATCTACAATATCACAACAGTGCAAAGTAGTAAACAAACAACAACATCATCCATTGCATTAATAATATAATTTCATAAAAGTGTGTTCTGTCAAGTTATATAGACACCAAAAATGTACATCAAAAATAAAAGAGGAGTCTTGAACATCTCCAACTTCTCAAAAACCTGGCACCGGTACCTGTCTACTGGTCACCTGAGAATACAAGTTATTTTGAAAGTGAGTATCAGCTTTAAAGCCGGTGAGATCATAATTATATTAGTGTCTATATTTGTATGAAAGCATTTGTAAGATGTTTATAAGATGTAAAGGATAAGTTTTGTAAAGTTTGTATTTGTTTGAACACTCCTAGAAAAACCCCATGTTTCCTACTAAAAGTAGCCTTCTACCAAGGCATCTAGTATCTGTATGTGTGTCTCTTGTAAGAGTGTGTATTTTCCGAAATCCAACTATCATTCACAAAAAATATAGCTTTTACATTACCGTGCATCGTGTGAATGTTCACGAAGTCAATGTAATGGGAAAATAATATAGTACTGTAGTATTTTATTAAGTAACTACTGTTGTACTAACTACCTTAAACCAATTGTTATTTAAAGTACCATGTGATCGGCCTGTACCCTGCTACCGACTCAATAGTAAAATGACGATGTAAGACGCCATGATAAATGACATTTGGCACCCATAGACTTGCAAGTCCCACTGTAGCGAGCAACAAGGTGTAGGATAGTCAATCGAGTATCGATATATAGGCAAACTCATACGCTCCCCAATTAAGGAGATTCTGGATACAAAAACGGTCATGGCAGGTAGTGCTATGCCCCGTTTAATGGCTCACATAACTGTATTAATGTATAATTAATGTATGTGCTAGTTGTATTGTGTGTTCTTTCTCTGTCTAGTCTGTATGTTCTGTTTCTCATCATAGTATCTATTGTTAGTTTCTCGTCATTGTATCTATTCTTAGTTTCT